>NW_008690646.1:35953-179974 GCF_000695815.1 Acanthisitta chloris | reverse complement strand
ATATATATATACATTTGTTGAAATAGTTAGAATTAAATTTACTTCTGAAACAATTCCTTTTTAATTTTCAAATATTTTGATATGAATAGATATCAACATGAATAAGCATGTTTTCCAGGTCCATAAGTATAGACATAAGCCTAGGGTATAAGAACAATAGTTCATAAGCCTATATCAGTGTCAACACGGTTGTCTTTCCAACTCACACCAATATTATTAATTGAAACCAATGTCCACTTCCAACTGCCATCATAGATCCACTATTGTTACAATTGTCCTTGGTATTGATATATCCATGATAAATGTCTTGTACATCTCTAAACTTTACCAGATATATAGGATTACCTACATAAGCTGTACCAAAATATTATTTCTGTGTGCTGTATTGATAAAACAGGTACCACTGAGCAGCATTGTGTGTTCACAGCAAAGCAGAAACAATGCAACACACACAAAGAACTCCAGTTTCCTCTTCAAGCATGTTGTTTTCCTTTATTAGATTCAGAGTCAGATTGTAGCTACCTGTGTAGAGTTACCTACTTTGGGCTAAGCCAAATAGGCCTCTAGTTTCCTGTGAGTATGTTGACCAGCCGCTCAACTATGTAGACAGTAGCCTAATGCCATTTTAATTTCCTGGGACATCACATCTGGCCTCTAGCTGCCAGTTCAGAAGTAGAAATTCTTTGTTTTCATGTTTCATCTCTGTCGTATCTGTGGCTCAGATACTCCAGGGTCTCTCAAATGGGACTGCATGCCTATATTTAGGTAGACGAATCCAGCACTAGGGTTTGTAATCTGGATCTGAATTGCACCCGAGATGGCATTATTTTGACACACACTGCAGAGTAGCAGATCTGTGGTCAGGCTTTCTGTCTTGGTCAGTTGGTTAGGTTGGGGTTTTTGTATTGTTTGTATTGTTTGTATTGTTTTTGTATAACATGATTTTTCCCACAGTGATATGCATGGTGTAAGAACTTAAGCAGATAAGGAAAGGAAATACAGTTACATCATGCTTGGGGAAAATAATAAGAAATTTCTAAGTCAGCTGAACTACAGAAATATTGAGTGGACACAACTGCTTTGAAAAGGACTGGGCTTTCTTGGTAGTGGACAAAGTTATGTTTGTTGAGATTGCCTGTTTTAGGCCTATGGTGATTGTTTTATATTATTTCGTCCTGATAAGCTTCAGTTTTAAACATGAACAGTAGTATTGTTTCTATTTTTCTACCATCCTCAGCACCTGAGAGACAGAGATGTTCAGCATCAACATCATGATTTTGGAGGAATTTTGATTCCTCCAGTCACTAAGTAAGTGTCAAGGAACCCCAAACAACACTGACAACTGACACAGAATATCCAATTCCTGCATCTTTTTTTTGTCTGTTCAGGGAAATCAGGCACCTTTACATGGTGATTCATTCCTCTTGATTACCAAATAATGAGCCAGCTAAGGTCATATAAAAAAAAAGTTCAAACATGTATTGGTAAGAAAGAGAGATAGAAGTAATATTTAAATTATGTGAATTATTATGTGAATGTGAATTATTAAATTTTCTAAGAATATTTTTTCTTCCTTATAATAAATGTCATAAATATTCTAAGAAATCTTAAGTGTAGAGAGCTGCTTTAGAACTTCATCATGTGCATGTTTGTCCCTAATGCCTTCAGGACAAAGTGTTAAGGAAATGAACTAATGTTTATTGCTGCTTTAGGTTTTTTCTTATCTCATTTATGTAGGAGATGTCTACTGCACACTTATGCAGTCTAGCTCCTCTAGGCTAGTGACACATTAGAGTCGCTACGGAAGTGTAATAAAACACATGGGTCCACAGTGGCTGCATACTCTGCATAATATTAGACTAATTGATTTTTTTTTTCCTTTCAAACCACCCAGTGGATATTTATTTCATTATCTTTCCTTAAAAGTTGCATAAACAGAGATTCTCAGACTTAGATCTCCAAGATGATCTTTTTTTTTTTAGTCTAGACTGTAATAAAAAAGGTTATTTAGAAAAAAGTCTGTCTTGCTAGATTAAATGGTAGCTCTGTGTGCCTCATATTTAAATTAAAAATTAATTTTCTCTTTAGATTAAAAATTTATTTTCTATTCATGTGTATTTCTGATGATAATTTTCTGTTAGAAGTAGGACTTTAGGTTAACGTTAATTAAGAAAACAGATCATGAGCTATTCTAAAACTGTTGGGTAATCTTAATCTTGTCCTTAGCAATGAAGAGTTTAGCACAGGTTGTAAAACCTGACTAAGAAGCAGGTAGACTCTTCATAATGCACTGTGTGTAATCTCGTGTGTCATGTCATGGCTAGATTTGAATACAAATGTGAGCTACATCTTGGAGTGTAAACCATACAGTTATATTTTTTTACTCTTCCTTTCAATTCTGTTTTCAACCATCTGGAACTGTGTGCAAATTTGTATCCATTATGAGTTAAAATTTGACAGAAAACATTGAGTCTGTTATGAGAAAAGTTTTGTGTACTATGAGCTGTTCCTCAATTAGGCTTCTGTACACCAGTTTCCTCCAGTAATTCGTTAGGGGTTTGCATATGCAAATACCAACCTCCTGTAAAGTCTACAAAAATGCTGTGCACAGGTCAACCAGATGTGCATGCTCAGCCTTCTCTGTCAGTCAGCTGTGGGGTAACTGAAACCTCCACATGCTTCATGGGCATCAATATTTCTTCATACACTTTTTACCATGAAGTTAGTTTGTCTTCACAACAGCAATTGAAAACATATCCCAGCTAAAAAGAGCTGTGTATAAAAATAGCAACATTTTAGAGTTTCCTCTCAAACCAAAATATTCTTGTATCTTTGGTCTTTTCCAAATATCCACTTCTCCTCTTCATGACAGTTTATGAAAGAGAATGAGAAAAAATAAAGAGAGGAATTAAAAAGCCTGTGCTCAAGGTCTTACTCCTAAAAAAGCTAGCAGCTCGTGGTTTGGACAGTGGCACTCTCTGCTGGGTTAAGAACTGACTGGATGGCCCAGAGAGTCCTGGTGAATGGTGCTGCATCCAGTTGGCATCCAGTCACTAGTGGTGTTCCCCAGGAATCAGTATTGGGTCCAGTACTGTTTAATATCTTTATGGATGATTTAGATGAGGGAATCAAGTTTACCATTAGTAAATTTGCAGATGACACCAGGTTAGGTGAGAGTATCAATCTGCTGGAGGGTAGGAAAGCTCTGCAGAGGGATCTGGGCAGGGTAGATAGAGGGGCTGAGATTACAGACTTAAGTGCTGGGTCCTACACTTTAGCCACAATAACCCCTTGCAGTGTTGGGGGACAGAGTGGTTGGAAAGTGGACCTGGGGGTGCTGATTGATGGCTGGCTGAACATGAGCCAGCACTGTGACCAGGTGGCCAAGAAGGCCAGTGGCATCCTGGCTGGTATCAGAAATAGTGTGACCATCAGGACTAGGGAAGTGATCCTCCCTCTGTACTTGGCATTGGTGAGGTCACACCTTGAGTACTGTGTCCAGTTCCTGGTCCCCTGACTTCAAGGACACTGAGGTGCTGGAGCATGTCCAGAGAAGGGTAGTGAAGCTGGTGAGGGGTCTGGAACACAACTCCTTTCAGGAGTGGCTGAGGGAGCTGGAGTTGTTTAGCCTGGAAAAGGAGGCTCAAGGGTGATATTATCAAGGGTGATGTTATCACTGTCTACAAATACATGAAAGGAGGTTGTAGCCAGGTGAGGGTCAGTTTCCTCTGCCAGGTAACAAGTGACAGGATGAGAGAACACAGTCTTAAGCTGTGCTGGGGGAAGTTCAGGTTGGACATTAGGAAGAATTTCTTTGCCACAAGGGTGATTTGGCATTGGGACAGGCTGCCCGGGGAGGTGGTGGAGTCACTCTCCCTGGAGGTGTTTAAGGAAGGACTGAACATGGCACTTGGTGCCATAGTCAGCATGGTTCTGTCACAGGCTAGACTCAGTGATCTCAGAGGTATTTTCCAAACTTACTGATATTGTGATTCTGTGATTCAAATTTAAACCATTTGTGAATCTACATACAGAAAAACTTCAAAGCAAGTGCAAAGGGTGTAAAATACAGAACTGAAAAATAATTAATGTAACTGTTTACAGATATTACAGAAAGTCAGGAATTTATGGACTATTTTAGAACACACCCTGATTACAGAGATGCTATCAATCAAGAAAAATAGATGACATAGCACAATTCTTTAAGCAGTCTAAAATTACACAGTATACACCAAAATGTGTTATCCATCATCATTCGTATTGTTGTATTCATGGACATGGTTAAAGAATAGAAAAACAAGCATTTCTGTTTACAAAAAATGATTTCATTCTTATTTCAGTGAGTAAAATATAAACCAAGAGCTCCAACAATCCTTCTAACCTTACATCTATTCATATATATGAACTCTTTTCATAATAATAAAGTATCAGAACATTTTATTATATGTATAGACTGATTTTATACTAAATACAGTTACACTAAGCTATTACCATTAGAGGAATGTAATGTGTGAAAAAATGTCACAGAATGGTTCTTTATAATATTAATAGTGAAATAAAAATATTCAGAATGACAGGATGAGGCTGCAAGATATGAAAATTGCATGCAGTGAGGTATGCAAAAAATGTGTGTGTCTAAAAATTTGGTTTTGTTTGTTCCCTTGATATTTTTAATTGAAAACAGTTCTAAGATGCCTGAAGTGCTGTCAAATGTAACTCAGGAGATCTGAAAGGTTCACCACATGCTATTTTTTTACTTTATTTCTTGATGCTTCAGAAATGCTATAGATGCACATAGACAACCATTATTTGGCTGTCCTGAAAGAGTAGCAAGAGTACTCATGTAGTCATAATGATCCTTTGTTGTCAAAGGAAAGTGTGAGGACAAAAGGGAGCAGTTGGATGTACAGACTTGGCAGTCTCCTGGATCTCAGCAGTAACAGTATCTTCCATGGTACATGTCAGGCCTTCACACTATCCTGAGCATTCCAGATGAACTGAGAAGACATTTGGATTTCATGCTTTAACTGGGAGAGACATTTTTAATGTCTTTTCCTCACATCTTTTTGAGTTCATTTGTCTACTCACCTAGGGAAGTTCTCAAACCTGTCACTCGTAAGACTCTACTTGGAAGGCATCATTAGATAGCTCCTAGAAACGAGAGATGTAAACAGTGTCATAAATGATCACTGTCTCACAGGACATCCTCATTTTGCTGGAGGAGTAGAATGTTACAACTGGACAAATGCAGCCTCATTCTTGATTTCAATTGTGATGACTTGCAAATAGGGGAGATAGGTAAACATGCTGTGTCTGGAGGGCACATAAATATGACCTAGTAATAACAAGCAGCAAATCTTATTTGCTATACCTCAGACATACAGTTTTTCTTTATAAAAATTCAAGGTGAGTTAGCAAGTGATAAATTGCCTGTAGCATGCTTAAGGATGGTATGGTGTTTTCTGTTTTTCCATTTGCTGGATGTGCTAACTCAGACTTCTAAATTTACAGATTAGCTGTGTCTTTAGTCAAAATTAGAGATTATATGGCCTGTAAACTCTGATACCTATTAATATATTAATTTTTCTTTTTTCCTGCATTTCTCAAAATTGTCACTTCAGTGACATGGTACCTTTACTTGTCCAAAGTAAATGTAATTGCTAAAGATTAAGGATAAGGTCCTGGCCAATACAAAATTGTCTGTGACTGCAGTGTATCTAGGGTTTACATCAAGTTGCTGAGTCTTCCTTTCTATCAGGACAAAAGTGCAGATTCTGAAGCGATTCACAGAGCACTACTAGATATTAAAAAAAGCTTATTTATTGTTAGTAGCAAAACTCAAACCCTGTAGAATGCACTAAAGAAAAAAAATCACCCAAACTGTACGTTTCCTCAGCTTTATTGCTTTAGGTGACTTGGAGCGTGGAGATCTTTTTATTTTAGAGGATGTTTTTGGTTTATTTTTCGGCCTTTTAGCTGAATGTGTTCAGCACATTTTAAAGATTTCAGGGTTTACATTCAGGCCAAAAGATCATGATTAGTGTGGCTGTTGCATACAGCACCTTAAACCAAGTGTTTTTCATAGCATCACAGAATGGGTTAGAAGGGACCTTGAGGATTATCTAGTTTCAACTTCCCTGCCATGGGCAAGGACATCTTTCACTAGACCAGGCTGCTCAAAACCCCATCCAAACTGAGTTTGAACACTTCCAGGGATGGAGCATACATAACTTCTCTGGGAAACCTGTTTCAGTGCCTCACCAACCTCACAGCAGAGAATTTCAGTCTAATATGTATCCTAAACCTACCCTCTGTAATCTTAAAGCCATTCCCCCTTGTTCTGTCACTGTATGCCCTTGTAAACAAGCTCCTCTCCAGCTCTCTTGTAGCCCCTTTAGGTGCTGGAAGGCTGCTGGAAGGTCTCTGAACCTTTCCCTTCTCCAGCTCTCTCATCCTGCCTTCATAGTAGAGGTGCTCCAGCCCTCTGCTCAGCTTCGTGGCCCCTCTCTGGTCTTGTTCCTACAGGTACATGTCCTTCTCGGGTTGGGGGAATTTTAATGCTCTCTAGATAGAATGGGAACCAGATCAAATTAATACTTTTCTAGTAATATTCCTAGAAAATCTGTGGAGTATGAGAAATGCTGACACTGGACTCACTAGAGCAGACAGATTCTGAAAACAAGCAGGAAAGATTGTTTAACAGATAGTTTTAGGGAGAATGTCTTTTGGCAAAATATGAGTAAGAACCAACTCAGCCTTAAACAGCACTAATTTAATTCCATTAAAAAAAGGTATTTTTAGAATTGATTTTGCACTTCTGTGGTTCATAAAAAAACCTCAGTTTGCTTTCCTGTAGAAATACACCTGAAAAGATGAACAGCAGAATTACAGCTTTGTTCAGATTTTTATAGTTCTGGCTTCACAATATGAAGGAAGTGTATGAGACTGAACACAGCAAAACTTCTGCATTTGCTAGTTTTATTTTTAGAACTGCAGTTGAATTTAACACTTTTGAACTTGATAGATTAATAAACTACACAGTCTTGAAGTGATCTTTACAGATCTCTCCACGAGCTTTACCAGTGTTCCCATTGCTGCTGTTCTGAGCTGCTTTGGGCAAAGCTCCGTTATGGGGGTGATTGTTTCTGGTCTGTGAAACTTGAAGCAGCCAAAGCACCATCAAATGCACTTTTCCCTATTTCCTTAGGGCTTAAACTTCACATCCAGAAGCAGAAGTGGAATTCTCACTCTGCAGGTCTCAGTTATAATGTCAGAAGATCGTTCAGTGGTGGAGGCTTCACTTCCTAATATCTGGATCCTTCATCCTAAAGTTAAGGGTTTATACTGTTTTTTCACTGAGCCACAGAAGTAAATGACCAACCTGGTTTCTTCAGCTGAAGGATGGTAGAGATCTAAGATCTACATCTATAAGCTGTGCATACAAGTGTTCTCACAGAGATCAAAAAATTCAAGAGAAACCACTGTAAGTCCCATACAATTGCATACGGAGTAAGAGAAACCAGAAGAGAGAGGCTGGTCAGTATGTTTTAGAGGAAAATTATTCAGGACAGCATCAGCGCACAAAAATGGGCTAGACATGACTATTTACACTGTGAAGTCAAGTGCAAGTTTTTTATTCAGTAGCCTCCAACCCTTCTCTTGATCTGAGTCACTCAGCCCTATTTTGGATTGCCATTTATTCTGTCTTCCTTGCTTTTCTTATTCTGTACTGAGAACCAAAAAGAACTATGAAACAGCTATTTTCATGACACTCAACAGTTGATTTTTGCTCCTTTTCCTGCTATATTCTCCTTTTTCTACCATCTTGACCACTATAGTGACATATAAATAAAAATACTCTGTTCTGGAAAAGCCAGAATTTAAGAAAACAGTAAAGGACCTTTGCTCAAATGAATGATGAAAATGTCCTTTTCGTCTGTAGATTTTAATGGTAAATCTTCTTTCTCTTCTTCTTTCCCTGTTCTTTGACATTTAGCTGCTACATTCAATAGCTTTCATTAGGAAGAGGGTAGTATTTCTGAAGAAGAATGTGACTCTTACTTTCCTTGTGCCTTAAGATTTGGCACTGGCATTATTTATACTTTTATCCAATAAAGAGAAGCTTTCTGGAAAGTGATTCATGTTCTGTCTGTTTAAGGAATGCAGAGGCATATACTCCCTTCAAAAGGAAAAAAAAAAGATTTTTAGGCCTTTTTTTATGTCATGTCTCTCCTCTTTATATCATTTTAATGGTTCCTTCAGTTTTTATGGAATGGAGGCTTTATTGACTAGTCAGCCTAAAACACAGTGCTAAATATTATATATGAGCTAAATAAGTTGATTGTTATTTTGCCAACTAGATGTCTGAAAAATATGAAACTCCCCATTGTGATCATCTAAAGAGAAAGCTCATCGAGTCTCTGGACAATCTATACCAACGTTACCTTTTGGTTTTGTTTGCATTTGTTCCCAGAAGCAAACTGAAAAAAGTAGAAAAAAATCCCAAAACATCTGGGGATAAAAAGTGATATTTTATAAAAAATATTTATTACTTTGAATGAAATAATAGTTTGTTCCTTCCATTTTGTAAGTGGTTTTTTAGTTGACCCTTCCTCGTCTAAAATAAACATCGGATTGCAGAGACAAAATCCATTCTTCCTTTCATGGTATAGCAGGAATTGACTGTTTACATGCTGGTTTTCTTCTCCAAAAACACATCTTAAACTTGCTAGTTACTTGCAAATGCTAAGGAAATAACAGAAGAATCCAGATGAGCAACATACTAAACTAATCCTAACCCTTGAATTACCATGTTTCTAGAGGAGTAACAACTGTAGTTGTCCTTAGCACAGCAAAGCAAGGAAAAGGTTTTCCAGCTAAGGAGAGGGAACTCATGCTAAAAGGCTAAAGCATACTACTGTAAATACATTTATTTGCAGGTGGAACATAGGTGCTCCTTATGTGTAGTAGAATATATTTTGAAGTTTTTGAAAGTCCCAATAGAAGAGCTAACAGTTGCAGTGTTCCAGTGTTGGTGAAACTGGACACTTGGATTCTGTCTCCAGAACCAGAGTACCAGACAACAAGTACAACTTTCTACAAGTTCGACCATTAAGAGAAAATATTTCTTTTTAGACATTTTAAATACGCATTATCAAGTTTTGTGTACAGCTGAGCTGATGATTAATCTTTTCTTCAAAGAAAGTTGCAGTGATTATGTAATTGCCTGACTGCAGGTGTCAGTGGGTCTAAGGAAAACATTAAACACTATAAAACACCTGATGAACCCACAGCAGTGGATGCCCTGCAGTGGAGACTGTGAGGCCTGAGTTGCATTGCTGCAAATAGGCATTATCAATCAAAATTACTTCCTGAGCCAGAACGTGCCCTATTCTGCTGAAGAGGGAAAATTCACATTCATTTGCATGAGAAGTGGAGGAAAACAGAAATGGCCAAAGTTCATCATGTGAATCGTAGAAGGTTCTTTAGGAAATTACAGAATATTTGAGATTCAGAGGTGTCTGTGGAGATTGTCTAGTCCAACCTGATTTCTCAAACCAGGGTCAGCTGCAGCATGTTGCTCATGTTGAATTTTGAGGATCTCTGGGAATGGAGACTCCACACACTCTCTGGGCAACGTGTGCCAGTGCTTTGTCACCCTCACAGTGGCAAAGTCATTCCTGATGTTCAGAGGGAACCTCCTGTGTTTCAGTTTGTGCCTGTTGCCTCTGGTCCCATCATTGGGCACACTGATCAGAGCCTGGCTCCATCCTCTTTGTACCCTCCCTTCATGCATTTACACACACTGATGAGATTCCTCAGGCTGAATAGTCCCATCTCTCAGCCTTTCATTACACAACAAATGCCCCAAACCTTCACCATTTTTGTAACCCTTTTTTGGCCTCACAGCTTTCAAAACATTAGTTTTTGCTCAAGGTTGTATGTACAAATAGTGGTCAAAGCCACTCTATAAAGCTTATCATAAGAGGAATAAAGCAAATTACACACTTTGTCAATAAGCAACTGATATATAGATAGTATAGATAGACTTTGGGTGCTGTTAACTTGGAAAGCCAAATGAATGACAGGATAAAATTGTTCTGAGAATCTTTTGTTGCTATGAGGAAGCAAAGCAAAAATTATTATTTTGTAAAGAAAGGTGTAGCCCAGGCATAGCACCTTTGGAGCTCTTTCAGACTATTACAGAATTGCTATTTGAGCAGTACTGAGTTTTGGAATGAGTTGTGAAGCGTGTATGGCTAGAGATGTGTAGGACTCATATCAAGAGAAATGTTCATAGGTTCTTGCATCTTTTAAGGACCTTGAGACAGGTCACATTGAAGAATTGCTGCATGTAATGTCTTGACAACAGGTGCATCTACATTTCATCTAGGATGAAAAGTATTATTTGGAAGGAGGTGTTCTGACCATCCCACCTTTAAATGTTTCATTGCTGTTGTGGAAACAGTGCTACAGTGTATAAAGTGAAGGATTTGGGGATGAAACATAACCAGATGGTTTTTTGCAAATCCCATGTGCACCACAAGAAAAACCTAGAGTAAGCCTGTAGTAAAAGCTTCCAAAAACTCCAGCAGAAAGTGCTTTGTTCTACAGAACCCCCTGTTGCAGTACACTGATTGCTGATGCTAAAGATAACCCATAGTGCACTTATGCAAGCCCAGGAGCTAATTTTCTTTGTAATTCATGGACAGCTAAACCATTTGGAGGTGGAAAGTCCCATCTTTTCAAGAGAGAAGTTGGCAAGGTGATGGGTCATTTGTAGGAACACCTTCTTTATAGTTGAACCCATACAAAGTGTTGAGATGAAGTTTGCAATTCAGAGCTCAGTACAGAAGCTGATTTTCATAGCATCTGGGCAGCCATTTGATTTCCTTCAGAACTGGTGTTGTATGTCTGGGGATATGATTTGTTTTCTTTGCAAATGTTGACACTGTTAAAGTAATGATCTGAGTAAACTTATCTCAACATATTTATGTGTATGTGTATATATACAGACACAGAGACAATAGACATGTGCACACCAAACATGCAGTAGTGTTCATAAAACCCTGTGCTCTGCCTTTCTTCAAGTTGTTTCCCACAGAAATCTTGCTGAAAGAACTTTTGCTAGTACACATGTGAAAAAACCACCCAATGTGTCACCAAACAGCTGTTTCTACGTAAAATACATTAATCCAGTTAATTAGTATTGACCTTTTAGAATATTCATCATGCCATTGCTTTATTATCCTGAAAGTTCACTTTAAAGGAGGTACAGCTAGTCCTGTAGGGAGAGGCTGAAAGAAAACGCAGTTGGATTTTATTTTTAATCTAATGTTATAAAGAATAGTAACCAGTTTCTGCTGGATAGCCTTAATTTGCGTCATCGTTACACATGCTATATTTATTTTGTGGTATTGTAAACTTTCTTAGATTACATTATTCTTTAGATATTTACTTTGGTAGAACATGAAAGTTATTTGTACTGAAATTGCTTACTAGTCATGCTTTAGCATATTTTCTTGCACAAAGAAATGTCTTTATCCAAATAAGCAAAATAAGAATGATCAGTCAAATACTGTCACAAGTCCCCTGAAGATTCATCATCAGGAGTGGTTTTAAGGAGCTTTTAATACAGTATACAAATGATTTCTTATGAGTTTTCAGTCACTTTTGTGTAGAGATTCGTAAGTTTATTTTTGTACTTGAGTTTCCATGTATTCTGTTAGTATTTTCCTGGAAGTCTACTGTGCAGGCTTCATCTGCTGTTTTATAAAGAAACTCAAATACAATGATCTAACAGTAAGCCTATCAAAAAAAGAGCTGGTGGAGATCATAGTGGTCCTTTTTGTAATCCTCCATTTAGAATTCTCACATGAAAAAGAAACATCTTTGAGATCTAGTTTCTGTTTCTGCAGCATCCAAGTTGAAAACAACAGGTGCAAAGAAACAGACGTCAAATCTACATGGTTCCTTACATATGCATTCTTTTTTTTTTCAGTTTTTGGACTGCTAAGATTTGCTTCCCACTGCATTGGAGGCTTGCACCTTGCAAAATGCTAGTCTGGATTTCTGCAGGTTTCAAATTCCTACTGCTATATTGGGGTTATTCCAGTGCATCTTGCCTAACTAGCTTGTGGCACTGCTAGATTTTCCAGGTTGCAAGTTACTATAGTACCTACCATAGACAGATTTAGGGGACAGTCACTCCAAAACAGCTGCTGTCTCATGGGGGTTAATGCAAGAGTTTGATCTTTGAGGTGATGTAGTGAGATAAACACATTTATCTCATTTTCATATTAGTATGAAGCATATTTGATAATCTCCAAGTTACCATAAAAATGCAGCTGATTTTATAAATGTAAACAGTCAGTGAAATTTCTGCTCTGACATTTTTACACGGGCTCATAATAGAATTATTCATAAATCAAAGGTATTGTAGTGGGGTCAGGCAAGTGCAGGAAGCAACACTGTTCTGCCACACCAGTGTTTGCATCTCTACAGCAGCAGCAGGGCAAACTTCCCTTGGATGGGAGGACTGTCTAAATCATCTCTCCAGTGAGTCAAAGAGGTAAATAAATTTGGGAATTGGGAAGGAATATATGTGTATATAATTCCAAGGGAGCTCACAGAGAAATAGTCTATAAAGCTCAGTATGTCTCAGTAGGAACAGATGCTCATTAAGGAAGTGCAATGGGAATGGAGGACAGCAGGATCCCTGAGAGTGTCTCTGGGACCTGGAGATACAGAGAAATCTGTTAGATTGGATGTTCACACATCTAGCTTAAGTATAGATTGCTGTAAACATTTACAACTGTTTCCTAATGTACAGTTGCTTTAAAAGGCTTTTTATTCTACTCTGAGTTTTTAAAAATGTTGAGGCACATCAAAATGCTTCTCACGTGTTCAGGGGAGAAAGAAGGCTTGAATTCTGATTCTGTGATTCACTGATTCTGATTGAATTCATTATTCTGTGATTCTGTGAATACAAAACTTGGATTGCTGGAGACACTTTTACAATCACCTACCTTTGCAACAAGTTGTTTTCAGTCTTTGCACATAGGCATAACTTGTCCCAATAGCAACTTGCCCCTAGCATCTCAGAAGCCAGGAAATGGATGTTCCCACTCGGAGTTGGGTGACATTTGGGAAGGCTCTTTATGTGTGGAAGTAATAGAAAGTTCACATGAATGTCCCAAGTCCCAGAAGTGCTTATAGCTGTTCATACTTGAAAATGGAGACAGCCCTTTACTAACTGTATTTTCAAAACTTACCACAGAGGGGCCACACTTTGCCCAGAGTCTCTGCGTGCTGCTGTTCTGCTGTATAAAACTGTTGCAGCTGGACCACATGAGATTGGGTGGGCAGTTTGGGCAGAGCTAGGCAGGTAGATACAAGGATGTATTGACATACTTGTATTCCCCTGAACTAGGTTGTTCAGTGTCTGGTTTAGGTTCCAGGAGCAGGCATCAACTAAAGCATAATTAAAACTCGTGATTTGATTTTGCTGCTGCTGTTGTTTCTGCTGCTGCCATTCATATTGTCAAAGGACAATTAGTCTCATTAACCAAACAAAAGTACTGTTTAGGGGGATGCAAATTCAAGGCATCTTACTCAGCACTTGGTCTGTCATAAAGGCAAGCAATCTCTGAACTGCCTGCAAAGACTTTAGGATTCCCATGGGCAGTAAAGAGGTGAATTTTTAACTAGTGTCATGCTTCTTTCTATACCTGATGATTAATGTGCTGGTAAAATCTTCATGCACACTTAATCATTCATAACCAAACATAGCTGATTCTGTGCTGCTAAAAGCTTCTGCATTGATAATTAAATGACATCAGCAGGACGAAACCAGCTAAATCTGGAACTAGACAGTTTGAAAGCTTAATAATAATGTTTAAATGCTCCTCCATATTGCTCTGTGGCATTTAAGGGTGTTTCTTGGTGGGCTTTATAATGAGGGAGGGAAGAGATTATAGCAGCTCCTTCATAGTGTTTTCTTGGGTGCTTTCCTGACTAGGGAGAAAAAAAATGGGGCAGTGCAAAAGCAGCCTGACCATTTTTAGACGAATATATATTACAAAAGTTATTTGAAGACATGGGCATGAATTTTCAGCATGTGAGTTTGAAGAAAATACTCAAGAAGACAGTTGTCTGGCTGTGAAGATTGTAAAGAGAATGGGAGGGCAGTCTTGGGATTCTACTTTCTCATCAGGAACTCTCTTTTACTAAATTAGGGTGTTCATCAGAAATAAATTAATGCCAACATTACAAGACAGTCCTGTCTGCTGTTTCTTAACCTGCCTTGCCCTAGAAAAGAGAGAAATTTGTCTTTAATCTCCCAGCCTGTGAGAGGGGGCTGCAGTCTCTGAAGGACTGGCTGGAAGCTGAGCCATTCGTGCCTCCTTGTTGGGCTCTGGTTTTGATAGCAGACAGGGATGGCACGGCCAAAGGGGTGTGCATGTTCTCAGCTCACAGCCTGAGTGCAGCTCAGTTTAGAAATAACACAGTTCATTAATTTTCACTAGATTTAGTCTGACCTGTCTTTTCTCATAAATTCCAGAATATAGACTCAAAATTTTTCAAATTGTTATTTACTGTAACTATAATGATTTATCCTAACTCATCAAAAGTAGTTTATCTTGGATACAAATATTTGCATTATCTAAAAACTTCTATATCTATTTAAGACAATTTACCTATGAATAAAAAGCATTTTCTGTGAATGTTTGGAATTAGACATCTTGTATTTTCATGGAACCCAGTAAAAGAAATAAATTAACCCAATTTTAAATCCAGCTTTTTTAACAGACTTTTTGCTGCTTATTTCAGTTGGGAAGATGTAAAGCAGTAGTAAAGGGGAATAAATTACAAGATGTTTCCACCCTGTGGGTTTTTTCTCCTTTTTTTGTATTCCCCCAAACCAGGTGTAATAGATGGATCAGTAGTCTAATTTATTAATTCCCTGAAGCTTGAATGCATTCTCTTAAGGCAAAAGAATGTGGAAGCTATCTGAAGCAATGCAGTATTCAATTATTTATTTGCCTCTGTCCTTAAAAACAGCTTCAGATCCAGATCTTCCCATTTCTCTTATATAATTAATGGGAGGATAAAATACAGCTCAGAGAAACTTGGCTGGATTTGAGAGCATGCATACATGTCATGTTTTTTTTCATCATAGAAAGTACATGGGCATATGCATAGCAGTTTCTGCTTATCTGGTCACAAATACTTGACATATGTCATGTGTTTCACTGTGTCCTGAAACTGACGACACCTTTTTTTTGCCAGACACATTAGTTGTAAGTGCATTTTGCAGGAACATATCTGCATAGATGTATAAAATAGATTTATACATTTCTACATGGGTATATTTACAATGTTTGTTAGGTCTAAAGCATTATTTTAACTTAGTAGTACGGAGTTAAACCTCAGAAAGCAACATATTCTTATTCATTTGATCACCATAGGCAATGTTTTACAACAGGAACAGAAATCTTCACTACAAAATATAGAAGGGATGAGGGTATTTTCTTGGAAAGCAAAAGGTTTAAGTATATTCTCCTGACTGAAGTAAGCGTTAAACCCAGAACTTCCATTTAAAGGTTAGAATCTATGGTGAGAAGCACCACAGCATTCTTCAACTGCTTCTTTGCTTCTGTTTCTTGAAAAAAATAATTAAGAAATCAACTGATTGCCTCAAATTTAATGTGTAAAGCCATTGCTGTGACATTGAAGAAGTTCCAAGTTGTTCGTCCCAACACTTCATAAACCCCCAAATAGAATCGAGATCCTTCCTCTTCTGCTTTTTTATTTTGCCTTTTTTTTTTCCTGGGTTGAGTGGTGGGGTTTTTTTTTTTGTGTGTTTTGTTTTGTTTTTTTTTGTTAGCTTGGCATAATCGACCATCCACAGATGCTTTATTCCTAGATGATCTCTTTTCCTCACCAAGGGTAATGCATAGATGGGAATAGATAGATAGAAGCTCACACAGCTCATGCTCTGAACCAACTTGGCATCAAACTCATGAAAGTAAAACTTTCAGAAATCAGGGTCTAGACTTTTGAAACTAAGTATGTGCTTTTTGTTAGCTTGGCATAATCGACCATCCACAGATGCTTTATTCCTAGATGATCTCTTTTCCTCACCAAGGGTAATGCATAGATGGGAATAGATAGATAGAAGCTCACACAGCTCATGCTCTGAACCAACTTGGCATCAAACTCATGAAAGTAAAACTTTCAGAAATCAGGGTCTAGACTTTTGAAACTAAGTATGTGCTGAAGAGTATTTTAAATTTCAGGCTTTGCACAGCTGAGGATACATGAAAGACATTGGCTTGTGCATCCATTCATCTCAGTAAATTGTAGATACTTGTTATATTATAATAAAAATAAGCCGCGTGTCAAGTAAGATTTAAAAATATAGCAAATGCTGAGTTTGTTTTTTTTTTCCAAACAAACTGATTTTTGGGACAGATAAATGTGATAAAGAATTTTAGGACATTGCAATTAGGGTCCTTACTCTAAGCTGTCACATACATTATTACCAGTGTTGAGGAAAAGTGTGTGCACATGTATGAAATTAATGAGCTGATTTGTAGACAAAGAATTCTGCAAGAGATATAAAAATTAAGTTATATGACTGAGCAGAGAAAGTACTTTGGATTCCCTATGTAGATTTTAGATAAATAAAATCCAGTAAACACAGTATTTCACTACTGGTGAAATCTTCAGCTTCTAGAAATCACCTGTTTCCAGTAATGGAAGACCAACCAGTCATGTCTTCCACAACAAGTATTTTTAAATGTGTAGTTTTTGTTTCTATCTAGAAGCTTATAAGAAAATGTGCCTATGGATAAATGCATTCTCCTTCAGTGCAGCCCTGTCTCAGGCTGCTAGACTGGTCTGTGTAACCCACAAGATTCTCTCTAAGGTCATAAATGTTCTACTGAAGTCAGAGGGACTACTGTTTCCTTAAAATTCAGGTCCTGTTTTACACTCTGATGTACTAATCTGAGCCTTTCAACCGGAGAAAACAGATGCAAAAATCATACTATTAAGTGCAGTAAATATAGTGATTTATAGAATTCAGCCCTGGCCAGTTTTCTATACAGAGGTTAACAGAATTATTTATTTCTCTGTGTCTGGAGCTGATTTAGCACTAGAAACACCAAAGTAAATACAGCGTGCCCTTGAACAGTGCTATAGTTTAGGAATGTAAGGCAGTTTCTTTGTTTTGAAAACTGCGTGAGCTGTGTGGGTAAGAGGCTTCTCAATTTGCACACGTTCAGTAGACTTTTCATGTTGTTTTTAATGTTTAGCTTACTGTAACCCAGGTCATGATGTGTGATGCTGGAAGCAGAGTGAATGAAAGTACAACTTTTCCCTCCTGTTTGTGAGAAACGAAAGAGTGGGGAAGAGGGTAAGCATCTCAGCAGCTGTCATTGCCAAAGATTATTTAAAAGCTGTAAAAGCCTTCATTTGCCTTCAGGAGTTGTGACATATGGTCAGAAATGGTTTGAAGATCTATTGTCATCTTTGTTGGATGAGATTCAAAGTGTTCTCTAACAAGGATCTTGTCCCTCATCATCCTTGGAAAAATCCTTCAGAAATTGTAAAGTATACAGAAAGCAGTAAGCAGAGTTTCCAGGTGAAAGAAAAGAAATATTCATGGTAAAAGCAAACATTACTTTTTATTTGAAATCCATTTTTTTTTACTTGACACCATTTCATCATATGAATTAATGACATATTGTTCCTTACCCAGTTATTTAAAATTTCAGGTGCAAACTGCGCACTGTACACATCACAGGGTATTTAGTCATGATTTGAAGGCATAAAGCTTCTCCATGCAGTTTCAGCTATGCATTTTGTCTGGACATTTTGTCTCTGCTCAGTTAGCAGATGTGGATTTCTAATTCTGAAGGCACGATGAGACCTTTCTGCTCATAAAAGCCCATCAAAACCTGTGAAGCCAAGAAAGAGACAGGAAGGTACCAAATTACAGGCTGCCTGATCAAACAAAGTAAAGGCTAATGGCAAAGGGAAGACAATTGCCTGAGCACAGAATTGCTTAGAACCAAAAATAGCCCTGATTGCATGTCTTAAAATGGTAATGGACAAACCTTCTCTAACTTAATTTTCCAAGCTGAAGGAACAGTAGTGTGCCTGCTCTCACTCCCACTGCCTGCTGCACCTGTGGGAATTTAGAATAAAGCCCGACACAATGAATATTGAAAGGCACATTGATCTCAAGGTATATGAGGTACCAGTGAGATACGACAAAGGGCACCTTTCTCATCCCTCTTAAATTTTGCGTAAGTCAGACTGATTTAGGCTTGAGCTGAATAAAATCTTCCAATTTTAGCAGGCTTGACAAGAATTTATTGTGTTCCAGTAAGAAAATAACACAGAAACATAATACTCCAATCATAATTTTAAAGGTAGCTTCACAGTGTAAAGTTATGGCACTTGCATGGTAGAATTATAGTTACTTTCAGATTCAGTGTCCTTGGTTGTTTTCTGAATAACCATACTATATCACATAAGCAGGAAGCAAATCATCTACTTATGTAAAATGTCTCACTGTCTCTAACGTGATGCCATGTTAGTGCTTGTGGTGGGAGGAGACGAAAGGCACCGTGCAAGCCTTGCACTCATTCATGGTGACTGTCTGAAGACCATGAAGAAGGTGAAACAGGAGTAGCAACAGGCAGAGAAGCCAAGTAAATGTATTCTCATCAGGGGTTCTTGGAACACATGGAATCAGGTGAAGAGCAGTAAGGGGAAGACATACTTGGTGTGACTCTTGGCCAAGGAGTTTTATCATTCCCTTGATGTTGTTGCTGTTGTCACTGAGATTTTCTTATCCTTTTGGGAGGAGGGAGAGTATCTGAAGAACTTCTTGTCATGCTCTTTGCTGTGTTTCCAGGTAGGATGAAATATGTCAGGAATATGTAAAAATAAAACCATTCATTCCAGCATTCATTTACCATCCCAGACAAAAGAAAAAACTAGGTATGGACAGAAACTACATCTAATTTGCTGGAAGATTCAGGCTAAACAAGTGGTGTACCCAAAATTCTAGACAATTTAGGCCTGTTCAGAGCTGTCCTCTGCCCTGGGGGCCACCTGTGTATTCAGTTCTCTACCTCCAGGCATTGCTGCATATGGCATATGCCCATGGGCACAGTGCCTGTCATGTGCCACTCCTAACTCCATTTTTCCATACCTCCCACTGCAGGAAGGAAAGTAGTCCATAACTGCTTTGCATCAGGATTCTTCAGTGGTTTTACCTATCTTATTCTTTCTTCAAGTGCTCTAAACCTGCTACAGAGCTTCATTCTTCCTGGCAGGAGCTATGTTTTCCTGGCAGCAAGACCTTCCTAACCCTCAGGCTCTATTTTTCTGTGTGCATAAATTGGCATAAACTCACCAGTATAGGGCCTCCCATCTGCTTGGACTATTATCAGTGAGTGGTAGGAATAACACAGATGTTCCAAACAGAGCTGCCAGGCCTGGTGGATGAGATGCTCTTCTCAGTGCAGCAACTAGAAACCAAACTTCTAGGCATGAACACCTCTCACCACAGTGAAAAACCATCCCAGGGTTCAGACCAACAAGTGTGTTCCTAGAGGAGGAGAAACATGCTGGGGATGTCACCATCAAGGAGGAGCCAAGCAGTATAGGTCCTCAAAGAGCCTTGTGGTTGTGCTGGAAGGGAATTCCCTGCTGTTGGAGAGGTACAGCTGTGCCAAATACCTGAATGGCAAAGTGGCTGCCACTGCTGTGCCCCTGAAGAGGGCCCATCTCCAAGTCAGAACTATGGGGTGGAAATTAGGAAGGAGTATATAACAAGAGAGAGGTTTGTTGCAGAGTGATAGGGGAACCAGCCTCAATAAGGAGGAAAATAAGTCCCTTTCTCTGCACACCTACATCTCGAGTAACTAACATGAGCTATCTGAGATGACAGTGAAGCAGTCTTGTCCTTCTGGGGCAGATGAATCAAAGCAGGCCTGTGTATGGTGCCTCAGAAGTTGCTCTAACAGGATATGCCTCATGGTTTCTGAGATGCAGAACAGTTTTCTGAATCATTTGAGATTTGCTTCTTATTAATGCTAATTTAAGTCTTCTTGAGGGAGCTGGTAGCAAGTCTGTCGTAGGCAGAAAGTCTCCCTTTTTATTTTTATTTTTAAGGAAGGAAAAATTATACTTGGAAGCAAATCTTAGTCATTTTAATTTGATTTTACATGAATCACTGAGGCACTGCTCCGTGACTAAAATTACCCTTGTTGTTACAGTTCTATAGAAATTCATGCTCTCTGATGGCTTTTAATTCCTGGCCTATCTTCAAACATCTGTTTTTGAACACAGAGCCAAAGCATGTATGTGACATATAATGGCACAAATATATTACTAGGAACTTCTAATACTCTGTCCCATGGATACTTATTGTCTCATTAAATAACTTATGAAAAGGAGTTTGAATTATCCACATTAAATGATAGCTAGGAGACCTGCGTAATTAATTTATAAGTTTATCCTAATCAAATGCCGTTTTCCAGATATAATTTCTTGACTGAGCCCTGGGCTAAGGACAGCTCAGTAGGGGGCTAATTATAGTGCTGCTTCCAGTATGAAAAATAGTTGCTTTCCCTTATGGGAAAGTTTCTGTAGACTACTAGGTCAAGATAATGAAGCACTGTTTGTCAGTCTTGAAACTGCAAGTAATAGTTGCTTTTCTTAGAAGTTGATGTAGACGATTTTGATGAAGTTTTTGAAATAACTGTGAAATACTTGTCATTGCTTCCAGAGGGTAATTCCAAGTGAGTAGGATGAATATATGCTACATTAGAGGTGTAAGTGTGCATGAGAATAGCATATCATGTGGCTGATGGAACCATTGCTTTTAAAAAGAAATCGATATATAATAACCACTAATATCAAGCCTCTCTCCTGTATAATGGGGGGCAACATTTTCAAAGAGCTTGCCATAGTCTATGAAGAGCATTCACTCCAAGAATAGGTGCTATAACTGATCTTGCCGTTCATGCACCATAAACCCCTTTTTTTCCCTTGCATTTTTGGTTTACACAGTGAGCTGTAACTCTGTAAATACAGAGGAAAGTGGAATTTTCATACCTGTACAAAACCAGTAATTAATTTTACCATTGTGCATACACTGTAAGAAGGGAGCAGAATAACAGAGCTAGAATCTCTGGATCTATGGTAATGTGTTGAAGAAAGCTGAATTATATGGATTTCAGAATATTAGGACAATCAGGCTTTTGACTTAGACCTTAAGTGCTACACAGCTCTTAGCATGTTGCATATCGAAGTCAGAGAGAATTTTCTCTGACTTCTGATTCTTTTTATGAAGACATATATTTATGTGGTCTCAGAAGAGGAAGAGGCAAGCAGACCTGTGTTTGAATTCTTAGGTATTGATTAAAGTCTTTGAGGCTGGGTTCTGAAATTATTTTGCATGCTTTTTATTGCCACTGCATCTCGTCTGTTTTAGTTCTAGTTTAGAGAATAGTTTAATGTATTAATCTCAGTGAAGTATTTGTTTCCCATTGAACACCGCCAAAAATTGCAGTACAGAGTGTAAAGTTGATGAGAAAACTACTGGTATGTCATTTTCTAACATCAGCTGCAGTTGATTGTAGGTCTTTAAAAAATTTAGCAAGTCAATAAAAAATTATTGCAATACGTAAAAAAATATCAGAGAGTTTTTCTTACTATTAATTTGGTTCTGATAGAACCATCAGTATTTTTCTATCTGGGTGTGCTGGTTTTGCCAGGGCAGAGGTAACTTTTTCACAGTGGCTAGTAGGGGGCTGTGTTTTGGGTTTGTGCAGAACACAGGGTTGATAATACGGAGATACTTTTGTTGTTGCTGAGCAGAGCTCACACAGAGCCAAGGCCTTTTCTGCTCCCCATACTGCCACACTGGCAAGGAAGTTGGGGGTGCATGGGAGACTGGGAGGAGACACAGCTGGGACAGGTGACCCAAACTGACCAAAGGGATATTCCATACCATATGGCATCGTGCTCAGTATATAAGGGGGTTGGAAGAAGGAGAAAGTGGAGGGACATTTGGAGTGATGACGTTTGTCTTCCCAAGGAACTGCTACACGTGAGGGGCCCTGCTCTCCTGGAGATGGCTGAACACCTTCCCATGGAAAGCAGTGAATTAATTCCTTGTTTTGCTTCCATCTCTTTTACCCTTACAGGAGAGTGTAAAGAGAAAAAAGCTGATAAAATATAAAGCCATTAGGAGGTTGGAATGAAGGGCCACTTTTCAGAATGCAGTACATATCCTGAAGTGAATATGAGAAGAAAGAAATGCACCGAAAATGGGAAACCACAGAAATCCTGTACACAATATTTGTTTATAATCCCAGAATTTGTTTTACCTTAAGAGTGCTATAAACAGTCATTTTCGTTCCTGTTTTATAATCAATAAAAAATTTGCAGTCCTTACAAGAAACAGACAAAAGCCTCAGGAAAAAAATTGCTTGTCTAAGTATGCATACATAATTATTTATTTTCTACTGTGATGGAAACATGGACAACAAAGTCACTTATCTTAGAGATGAGGATAGAATTAAGAGAGATTTGATCTTTGTTTTAGCATTGTCAATAGTCTTCATTGTGCAATTCTGAGGGTTTCTTTGCTGCAAATTTTAGACCATATGCAATTTTGAAGAATTGATACATCTCACTCATCACTGGATTTAAATGCTGGTAAGAGCAGTGGTGACTTAGCATTTGACAGTTTAATTTAAAGAAATTTGAAGGTAATGAGTGTATGTTTTGCTTCTTGGTGCCCAGGCATAACTGTGATGAGCTTTGGAGATACTGAGTTTTGAAGCAAACTCATTTCCTTTCAAAAGTATGAAAAACAAACTGATGTGTAGGTCTCTACAGTATAAGCAAGGTATGAGTAACCCTGTCAGATTTACTCTTTCAGCATTCAGCAGACTACTTAAGGAAAGATATTAATTCATTTTTAATGTTAGGAAAATACAGTCATTAAAAAGCAGATAACATAAAATGCCAGAAATGCTTTTATCATTACACGAAGTGCACTACTTGCCTAAATAGCTTGCTACTTTTGGAGATCTAGATATGCTGAGGTATTAAATATTAAAATAGAGGTTGCTTTTTAAAATGCAGTGTTTCTTATCAGAAAAACAGTTTGAACAAGCAGGGCTGTTGTATAATGCATGATGTTGCTAATAAGAGAGTCTTGGCAAATAATTTTTCATGCTGTAAGAGTGACTAGTCTTCTGAATAAGATAGATTCGTTGTCTGTCTGTGTTCTCTTAACACATACATAACAGTGCTGTCAAGCTGTGTGCAATTACAAATTTGCAATACATTCTGAGTCATATGAGGTCCATTCTGGGCCTTTATCCTCTTTTTGTTTATTTACTAGTTATCAGCTCTGTTAGCAGGCTATACATAACCTTGATTGGAAAGTCATTCTCAAAGAGTCGTTATCTGTGCCTCAGTGTTGGTTTAGATGAATGTGTTGGATGAGTTCTGCAGCGTCTGTACTATGTCTGGTGTTATTTAATATTCATGGTATTGATTTGGATGAGACAATAGGAACAAAGCTTACTCAATTTTCCAATGATACTAACCTGTACACGGGTGAACCTGCAACATCAAAGGAAAAGATTCAGAAATGCTGGGGAAACCATTGGGAAGAGAACGGAGGGAATCTGAATTTTAAAAAACAAGTTAATCTGTGAGAAACAGCAGTTAAAGTACAGGCTAGGGAGTTGTTGATTATGTAACATTTTAAAGAAAAAGGTTTTTATGGCCACAAGGCATTACAAATTGAGCAGAACTCAAATATGGTGTGATATTGCCAAACCCCCCCAAAATATATAGTGGGATGGATGGGCAGGAATGTTTTTTGAAAGATATATAAATAAACCTTGTGTGGTGATGCAGGGGCATTTTGCCCAGATTTGAACACAACCAAGAAAGAGCAATTGCAGATAGTCCAGCCAGAGTAATAAGATTTAGGAGACAATATAACCTCTGAGAAAAGGTGGAGGAAACTGGAGTTTTCAGTTTAGAGAAAGTCTTGGAACATTAAAAAAAGTATTAAATAAATTCAAATAAGGTCTCCAAATTTATGAAAGGAAGAGGAAATAGACATTTGACATGATAAACTTTCTAACAGTAAGTCCACTGAAGCACTGGAATAAGAATTCACAAGCAAATTAGACAAAAATCTTTCAATGATTGCAGAAAGGTTGAGAAATGGGAGATGGACAAGAGCTGTGTATTTGGTTCTGAGAGAGAATTCGCTGGCACAAGGAACAGTTCTTGTCCACCCCAGATACTCTTCATCTTGCAGAAGACAGTAAACCACAGTCTCACTTCACCGTGTCACTTATAAACCAGTGATATTTAAACTTTACTGTGATTGTTTCGTGGTAGAATTTATGTGTTGGTAAGAATTGAGTAGTGTAGCTGTGCATGCTTTTAGGGTGTGATTTTGAATTTTTATTCAAATGGACGGGGTAACACACCTCTTTATCTATGTAAGTATTTCTTTTAAGCAAATTCCCAAGGCATTGGAAAATTTTCAGATGAAATAGGGATATGAAGCAGATGGGAATAATGCATTTGTTACTGCGAAAGTTTAGTTTTTGCTTGTGTGGTTTGGTTTGTCTTGGTGACAGCATGCAGTGATATGGCTTAAGAACAACTGCACTAACATTTTCACTCCACATTAAATAATAAAGGATCACTATTATGGGAAACTGAGAGGCTTCAGATAGGCCATATGATAACATGGAGCTAAATGACTTGAGAGGAAGGGACGTCAGACTGGAAGGATCTGAATTCAGTCTTTTGCCCTTGATTTGCCACCGACTTTGCTCACATCTCTTTGCCTTGCCTTATGTAGGCTAATTCTTGGGGAAGGAGTGCAGTAAGTGCATCTCACTGCATGTTTAACAACATGACCACCCTTGTTCCACTGGGTACTTTAGGGAACTATTATTATTTAATAACAACAACAATATAAGGCAGAAAAGGGAAGGTTGTAAGGTTCGTATGCACAGCATACGTAGTCTGGTTAAACAAGAGGTCTTGCAGTGAGAGATTAGTACTATTCAGCCAGAATCTGTTTTGTTGCTTATTCCCTTTTAAATATTAATATTCTTCACTTACAGTGTTATGCACAGCAACAACAATAACATGAACCAAATAAAAATTTTCATAATAGTCACTCTAGTGCTCTGCATCTATTTCTTGTGTAATCCCTATCCTGTTATCTTTCATCTCTTCTAGTATTATAAAACTTTTTCAATCAGTACTTTAATTAAGATGCAAACTTGATGCTTTAAATATTAACACTGGGCATTTTGTGATAGCTTGAAGAAGGTAGACATATTATCCCCAGACCACTTTATGCATACGGGTTTATATTTACATTTTGCATGCATTTTTGTTCTGAATCAGAAGTGTTGATGTGGTAATTTCATAACCCATTGATTTCAAAGTCTACAATTCATAATAAATGTAAACTTTCCAGTGATCCATTATTTGCAAGCACTGTAAGTGAAAATTTTGGCTGCCCATGAAAGAGATTAAATCTCTTTAGTCAATTTTTGGGTAACCAAGTTCTCTCAGTGTCAGGTACAATAGCTTTTCTGAATTATTTCAGTATACTAATGCCTCCAACCTAATCAGTTTTGCTGATTTATGTGGCCCACTTTGGAGTCTATTGTAAGTTACAGTGAGGATTTTCTGATTCAACAACACTTAGGATTTTATGAAAATTAAAAATATCCTGTATCCTGGCACATTCTTGACCAGTAGCTTAACTGGAAAACATTAGAATGAGCTATTGAGGAAGAAAATTAAAGCTTATAAGATTGTATTAACCTTTAAAGAAAAAAGTTCTAATTGTATCTGAACTATAATAAAAAAGTAAGTATCTTGGCTTTTATAGCATGTAGCATTTAGAGGGGGAAAGATAACTCCAGAAGAATAAATTGTAATTATTCAGTCAGTTTTCATTTGTTTCATTTCAAAAATGAGTAATAGAGGTGCATGGGATGATGATGAATGGAAAACCTGAGATCTTCACTTCCACTTGGTTGAATATCTTCTACTGCCTGTGTATGTGCACCTGGAAATCATTATGCTATCTAGTCCTGTTCTCTGTCTCAACGTTCAGTCTGCACATTATTTCTCATGAAGAAGGTAGGGCTGACCTGCAAGTTCAATTTCAGCCTTAGACTAACTTTTTTGAATCCAATCAAAGAAGCAGTGACTGAGGAAAGCTAGACATGGCCACCCTGAAATACTGAGAAGTGTGTTCTCTGTATAGGTGCATTGACACTGCATTCAGTAGGGTTATATCAAGGAGGTCATGAAGCAATGAGGCTTCCAAATCATGCTTAGACTCACAACTTCAAAATTAGCAGATTTCTTAGGGTGAAATACATATTTTTCTGAACATTTTGACGCTGCCTTTAAGATTTGTATGATACTGATACAAGGTTTTTGTACAACGGGCTCACAAAATGTTTTAGCCCTTTACAATTTATGTTGTTCTCCAACATTTTAATCCAGAACACATTTTTTCTCAAGAATTATGTTTACTTTCTGTGATAGATCTGCATCTGTCTGGTGAAGTCTAGTTTTTTTCATCACTGTGCATGTTTAAGCACTCAAATTTAAACATTTAGCTTTTAGATGTCTGAAATGAGAGGAGATAAAACTTACCCCTTTAGACAATCAGTACTGTGCATAGAAAATAATATATTTAACAGAAAAACCTTACCTGGAATTTCAAAAGCTTTTCTTGATGAATTTCATAACTCATGGTTGAATTTCCAATGTTACCATACTTTGTACTGAGAGCAGCCTGCAATATTCAACAGCTGAGATATATTATGATTTCCTGCTTTGAATTATTGGAAGTAACTTATTCCCAAGATGATACTGTATGCCTCTCTTGGTGAACGTTATACAGACATTTTTCATGGTCAGTTTCTGAATGTGAGAAAACCATACTTTTGCTTTGTATCAACAAAGGAAGTAGGATTTGATTTTGTACTGTCTTTCAGTGGCTGTCAGCCACATGTCTGTCAAAACCAGAACTTTAGCAGGTCAAAATAGTTGGCTGTGTGCAGCTCAGATCTGTCAGATCTCATGCACTGAACATGAGATTCCTGTCCTTCTATCGTTTCGGTTATTTTCTCATGTTTCTTTACTACTACATCTGTATTTTTGTCATACAGTGCCACAGTCTCTCTCTGACTCCATGAGTCTCTGCACAAGTGACATGAAACCTGGTCAGGATCTAGTGACCAGCTGCATATACAATATGAAGTCAATAAATAAATAAAATATCAACAGCATTGTACTTCTCCCAGGGCATTTCTTATAGCCCTGTTTTGCTTCAAATAACAAACAGCAGGCATTTTCCCTTTTCACAGCCCTCTGTGTAGTCATGTAGGTGTCGTGATAACGTATAGAACATGTAACGAGTTTTCTGGAGTAGTGTAGGAGGAAGCTAAGAAACATGTACATTTTTCATTACTGCAGAGATGAAAATGGCAGCTATAGGTTGTGACTAAAATCCAAACAATTTTCTGAGGTTTTATGGCAATACAGTTAAAAAGCAGATCTCAAACAAAAGTCTTTGATTCTCTGGGAAATAGCATATTTTGTCATATGTAAATAGCAGTATGTGGCTAAAAGAGGCAATGGGATGTATGACAATATAACAAAAAGCAATTGGGAAAGAGAAACTTAGCCAACTTATTCCAAAGCAAAACTACTGCATAATCACCCAAGACCCAAAAGCAAAACTGTAAGAAAGACAAATCAGTGAAGCCACTGCCTACTCCTTTCTGGGACAGAAATCTACCCACAAGAAGCATTTCTTTTCCCTGTATGCATGAAAAAGAAATAAATGAGACGTTCAAATAATGGAAGAATCTGCATATTCATCACTTACACGGAAATGAAATTTGCTCTTCGGTCATGATAAGAGTTGCATTTCAGTAGCATTGATAAGTGAATGTCAAAGCATACATTTTTAGGAGACAATCTGGTTACTTTGGCAACTCAAGCATTATTAGTCACTTCTGATAAGGCATCCTTCTTTCATTACCACCTGTGGCCTTTGTCCCTCTGTTTCCTAGTAACATCAAGTTGTTTTGATAAAAAGTAATTAACATATTCAGTTGTAACAAGACTGTACATAAATTTGATCGTTCTTCATTGTTTCTTCTCAAGGCAGCATAATGTAATTGGAAAGCAAGCTTTGTTTCCTTTTCTTTTTTCCTAACCAAGCTGAGCGAATTATACTAAATTACTGAAGCATCTATATATCCAAACCCATTAAAATAATACAATTAGGTTTAAAAATGCCAGTTAGGATTTCTGCTTTAGATCAGGGGATATTTGATTAACAAGGGGGGAAAAAATAGCCTTGAGTTATAATAAAATAGGAAATGATTATTGTGCAAGCTTTGAGAAAATTGCAACAATTCAGAGACACAGAAAATAGTTAGAAGTCCTTTCAAAATGTAATTGTGAATGATTTTTGTTGTGAATTACCTTGATTTATTTAACCACATCTAAAAGTCCTGATAATCCTATGTCAGGAAACCCACTAACTTTTAAAGAGTTTTGTAGAAGAAATATTGTTAGATTTTATTCATATAATTACTCATGTTGACACACAGAAAAAAGTACCTATTCATATGTATATATATGTATGTACACATGTGCTAGGGACTCTGTTTTTTTAGGATGTAAGATTCTTTTCTTGCTGGTAAAAAAAGTCAAGGCAGGGAAACTAAGCTGCTGGTGGCAGCAGTAATACCCTGCATTAAATTACTGATTACTTCAATATATTACAGGACTGCAGAATGCCTGAGGTTGGAGGAGTTTTTAAAGACCATCTACTCCAATTCCTCTGCTTCAAATCAGTCAGTGAGAACGAGTTGCCAAGAATGGAATCCAGCTGGACTTGGAATAATGCCAAGGTTGGAGTCTCCACAACCTCTCTGGGCAACTTCTACCAGTGTCTAGTCACCCTTACAGTAAATGTTTTTCCTTGTGTTTAAATAGAATTTAGCAGTTTGTGTCCTTTGCCTCTTGTCCTGCCATGGGACATCACCAAAAAGTGTCTGGCTCAGTCTTCTTTACTCCCATCAAGTACACACTGAAAAGAGCACCCTGAAACTTCCTTCTCCTGTTGAACAGTCCTAGTCCTGGCTCTTGCAGGCTCTCATCTGACAGATGCTCCAGTCCCTTGATCATATTTGTGGCTGTTTGCTGGACTGTCTCTGGTGTTTTCATGTGCCTTGTGTACTCGGTAGCCCAGAGCTGGACACATCACTTCAGGTGTAGACTCACCAGGGCTGAGCAGAGGGAAAAAATTGCCTCTTAGCCTGCTGGGGACACTCATCCTAATGTAGCCAAGGGAAGCTGTTGGGATTTTTTGCTGCAGTGGCACACTGCTGGTTCATATTCAACTTACTGTCCACCAGGTCCTTGTCTGCAAATCTTCTGACCAGTCAGCCCCATTCTGTACTGTTGCATGGGGTTATTCCTCCCCAGATGCAGGACTTCACATTTCCCTTTGCTGAACTTCATGAGGTTCTTGTTAGTCTATTTATTCATGCTGTTGACAGCCCTCTGGATGGCAGGACAACCCTCTGGTGTGCTAGCCACTCCTCTTTCATTTGTATAATCAGCAGATTTGCTGAGGGTGCACACTGCCCTATCATCCAGGTCATGTCCTTACTGAAGTCAAGATAAAATACATCCACTGTTCTTCCTTCATCAGCAAAGCTAGTCATTTCACTGTAGAAAACTATTGGTTTGGTCAAACATGCTTTCCCTTCCATAAATCCATGTTGACCCCACACAGTCACCTTCTTGTTTTCACATGTTTAGAAATAGCTTTCAAGATTTGCTTTATCACCTGCCCAGACACTGAGGTGAGGCTGGCAGTCCTGTAGTTTCCTGGGTCCTCCTTCTTACACTCCTTGAAGACAGAAGTGATGTTTTCTTTCTTCCAGGCCTCAGAAATCTCCCTGGCTTGCCATGACCTTATAAAGATATTTCAGAGTGATTTTGCATGATGGCAGCCAGATAGCTCTGCACCAATGGGTGCATCCCATCCAGATCTAGATTGAATATGCCTATGCAGTTTAAATATTCCTCCTCCACCGAGGTTTAATCTTCCTTGTGCCAATAGGTCTCAGGGCAGGGATTGATGGTGGCTGGTCTTGCCACGGTCACCCCTTGTCAAGGTGAGGAAGATGGTGAACACCTCAGCCTTCGCTGTGTGTCACCAGGTCCCCAATCCCACTCTGCAGCAGGCTCACCATTTTCCTACTTTTCTGTGTGCTGTCGGTAGACCTGTAGAAGTCCTTGTTACCTTTCTGGCCCATTGCCTGATTCAGTTTAAGAACAACTTTGGCTTTCCCAACAAAATCTGCCTTAATTTGAGACCAGCTAAAATATCTAGGGGAAAAAAATACGCAAAATATGTCAGTGTATATGTAGGTGCATATTTATGTGTATTAGTGTGTACATACATATGATCCTGCATATATTTATGTTGATAAATTCTATTGACCCTTCAAAGAGACTGAAAATAAGTGGGATCCCATTCCACATGTATTACAGATTTCAGGGGCCTGAAAGAAAAGAAAACCTGAAAAATAGTGCAGATAGAAGAACTGAGCCTTTGACTGCCTGCCAGGTTTCTCGTGTAGCAAGAAGTAACCACTCCATGTCCTTGAAATGTGACCTCCCTGCTCTTGAAAAATAGGTGTCATGGAGGGATTTACTCATGGAATTAATTTGAAATTTAAATAGGTGTAATTCAATTTGTAATCTGCAAACAGCAACTCAACAACTGATTAGTCAACACCTTATAGGTTAGATGCTGTATTCATGTAACACACAAAATAGAGAGTTTGTGTCTATATGAATGTCAGTTTGTACTCTGGATGTTGTGTATTAGAGAGTTGGCAGTATCAGTCCCATTGATTATAATCTAATAGAACCAGTAAGTGGCAATTTACAGAGAGATGAAAGGAATACTATTTCAGTAGCTATAATTGAAGGCAAAGAAATTAGAGAATTTTTTTTCTTTCGTATTTCAGATATATAGCAAATATTTTCAGTTTGCAAGGTTTTTGTGTTTTGTGAAAAGCGAGAAAATCTGAATATGTTTATTCACTAAATAAGCCACACTATTAAAACATTGTCAAAATATTTGCCATTTTATGATGTTGCATAAATCTTTTTGCAGGCCATCATGCACATTGTTTTTCTTATCTCTATAGATCTATATTGTTGCTAGAAAGTCCCACACATTATGATCGTGGCATTTCCTGATTGACCCTCCTTTTCTATTAACACTCTGTGGTTTTATTTAATCCAGAAATGTGTCAGTAAATTCCTACTGAGTTGAATATTTATATTGATTGTGCTGGCATTTTTTGATATGCAATCGAGTTGTCAAAGGTTGCAAAAAATTAGAAACCAAAGAAACCTGTGAATATTCTGTGTGAACTTTAGTTCTCTGTGAAGTTCTCTGGACGACAATGGCATAGGGTAGAGTAAGAGCTGTTCTTGATAATCCCATTGAGTAGTGTTCATCGTTAAGTAAACATATTGTTGCACTTCTGTGATGAAATAGTTTGCAGAAATCTGATTATGATTTCTGTGCCTTTGTGCTATTTTTTCTGATTAACTTGGCAAACAGAACTTTCCATATTCTTTGGAAGAATGAGAGGAAATGGATTATTTTAGGTTATAACATAGGAACGAGATAATTCCTTGTCATTATTGCCTTTATTTCATATTGTTACTAACTGGGAACATACTGCAATTTTATTGGTAGTATTTATTCAGTATTTTTGAAAACAAACCTCAAAACATTTTCTCTAACCAGGTATTTCTCATATTGGACTATTGCTGCAACTAAACTGAAAAGAAGTGTAACACAAATTGTGAATTCTATACAAATGTTGCATAGTATTTGCAGAAGATGAAACTGCAATTTTAATTTTTTCACAAACTATTTCCTTCATTCATAAAATAAAATTTAAATTTCTATTAAAAATTTGTTCAAAAGAGAAGCATTAAAATATCAAATCAGTCACAATTTTTTTTTGAGCAAAACAAAAAACATATTATGCATTTTCTGTTGCTCAAACTTGATTGTGACCTTTGAGAAGAGTATGAAGCCTTCATGACCAGAGAAAAAGACAACGTTTATCAAATAAATTATTCATTAAAAATTATTGCCCATCTATAGTAACATCATGGAGAGTAATGATCTCTTTTTACTCTTCAGGCCAAACGTAATTCACAAGTGCATTAATATTTGAATTTGGTATTCTGAACTAATTGAGTCAGCATGAGGAAGTTCAATGGAAAAAACACAATAATTTAAGACCCTGATCCTGCTATCTTGTTCTTAAAAATAGGCTATTGCATCCCTCAAACTAAATTATTCCCAGCCCTGCTATCTTGTTCTTAAAAATAGGCTGTTGCATCCCTCAAACTAGATTATTCCCAGTCTAAGTCACTACAGGAAGGACTGGTGAAAAATCAGAGTAATGTTGAAGCTGTGATAAACATAGGAACACCTTCCATACAGCAACTGAATCCAAAATTATGGTGTCATTTTACATGGTAAAAACTATTGGTTCAAAGACTGATGAGATCAGCAGAGATCCCTGCTGTTTGTGGCAGCATTGAATTTGTGCCTGAAGCTGTTAGGAATGATTCAAACACACACTAACGTGTTCGAAAAGACATTTTTTTCTCTGCTTAGCTAGAGGTGAGCTCTGCAATTCATCTCATCTAATTTCTAAGCCATTTAAATTAGTCATTTTGCCTAAGTTGTCAGCTAGGATGTATTTGTGGGTTGGAGGGACAGGAGTTTCTAAAAGGCAGCTATCTCCATTAACTACAGAAAAATGGCAGTGGTGAATGTGCATATTAATACATCTGGTAGAAGAGAAACAAGAGATGCCATCACACGTGACTTGAAAGACTGGCAACATTTCTTTTTGTAATGCCATGATCATACTCATTTTACCCAGTGTAGATTTGTCTGGCTCAGATGAATTCCCCACACTCCCTCCCCCAATATCTCTTGTTATCTCCTCTGACTTTGAAAATGGCATAGCTTGTGTGGAAATATGAATAGCTCAAATGTATACACCTACAATGTAGAGAGATACATAGTTGGAGTAAAGAAAACCTGTCTTCTTTGCCTCTGACATTAAATTACATATTTACAAGAAGGGCCATTGATTATGTTATGGTAGAGAGAGTCAGAAGTTTGGTTCTGAGTTCCTTGACTGTCTGGTGAAAGACACTTGATGTAAAATCCCTGTGACGGTCAGCAGCTTGTTTTTCATTCTCTGTAAATGGCAAGGGACAGTTTACTGTGACTTTGACTTTCAAAAGACATCTGTGATTATAGTCTAGAGAAATACTTGTTACTTTGGGGACAAAAGAGTCAAAACCTAAATAAATCTTAGCTTAATTCCTGGTTACAGAATCGTAGGTACTTCCTTCCCCTTAAGGGTGGGACATCACACTGGTCCTTTTGCAGCTCTTTCAGTTTTGAATAGTGTAAGAAATTAATTTACTTATTGTCTGCTAAAACACTGCAGCTAGATGGGATGAAAAAAGAACTACAAACTTATATGTGAATTTGCGCATATATTTCTATCACAATCCTGATCTGAAAATCACATATCCAGAGTCACATCCTAAATGCAAATTATATATACTATAACTCTAGTCCCATATGAAATGTGTTGAAATTAAAGGGCTGTAGGCATAGTGCAGTTTTAGAGATACAATTATGGTTTGGGACTTTAAATTGGAAGCAAAAATCAAACAAACTTGTCGAGCTTAAGCCAACAAAACTCAGTATTCAAAAGACATTGCGCAAGGAATTCCATCCCTTTAGACTGAGAGATGTTTGGAAAATATTTATCCAACAAGTACTGTTTTGTGGGAATAAATTCAGGTACACTTTTAATTCAAAAAATAAGTTACTTGGATAAAGTAGCAACTGCAGTGCTTCCCTTTCCAAGGAATAAAAGAATGGAGAAAGAAATGAACATTTATGTATGTGAGGGGAGTGTTATTAATATTCCATAATTTAATATGTCCAAATTAATAATTCCTATGTTTACCTATTTGAAAATTATAATTTCTACACATGTTTTTATAGAGAAATGATTAACTTACCTCATACGTTTGTAAGTCTTATTTCATTAAAAGGAGTCCATTCAAATGTCACTCTGTGTTGAAGCAGAGATTTGATTTAAAAGCTAAATATGCTAACAGTATTCAGGTTTTCAACACTAAAAGTATGTTATAAAAATATTTGTGCTTTGAAATTATTTCCTTTCTCTGTAACTAGAGTGTTTTTTGGGGTTGTTTGAATCTTGTTTAAATAAGTGAAGTGTTTCAGAGACAATATTTGCAGAAATAGAGCTGAAAACAACAATGATATCAGTATCACAAGAAAACAGTTGCAGTATAGCTAATGCAGCAATATCACCTTGAGATTGGGAGGCTCTATTCAGGGGACTGCAGGGTATTAGGAAATCTGAGCTATGACTATAAGTAGTTGTTTAGAAAAGGAATAAGGACTATGGTAGGAAAACAGATACTCAGCTTTATCGTCCTGTGTCCCTGGGAGTTGATGTAGTGGAACAGAGTACTCTGCTGGGATCAAGGAGAGATGACATGGCCATCATCAGTAAGATGAGATGCAGCTGACTCAAGAAATTCTCTTTGCAAATAAATATGCCTTCCAGGTTAAGAATAAAAAAATAATTTTTCTAATGCTGTATTACAGCAAGGACACAATGCTCCTGTCCCAACTGTGGGCATGGTCAAACTCTTTGATGTACAGTAAGCTCGTTTAGCTCTACTGACTGATAAGCAGGTAGTGCCAGCTTCAGGAAGAGGCCTAATAGATGAGGAAGAGCAAAGAATGATTTTTGTGGATGTTCCATCCCTGGAAGTGTTCAAGGCCAGTCTGGATGGTCTTTGAGAAACTTGGTCTAGTTAAAGGCATCCCTGCCTATGGCAGGGGGGTGGGAACTAGATGATCTTTAAGGTGTCTTCCAACCCAAACCACTCCATGATTCTAAGAAGGGAACAAGAAATAAAAGATTAATAAGTTTAGAATTAGATATGTCATGGGTTTACTACTTGCTGGTTAGGTTCTGCTTTGGCATATTCCTCTACACAGTTTTAAAAAACACACCAGAGGACAATACAGCCAAAAGTGAGAGAATTTGAATTGCATTTGAGTGGTGCCAGAACACCAGTTCATGGCTAAGTGATTCTCCATTTTATTCAGTTTTACTTTTTTCTTTCTTGAAATGGAGTATTGTCAAAAATGCTGTGAAAAACTAACAGTAATTGTATCTCTCTTGCTTGAATTTCCCCAGTTACAGGATAATGGGAGATGACAACTGGAAAATGGCTGTTTAAAGGTGACCTTAAAAGACTGAGGTGGTTACAGACCTGTTAGTTTGTCTTCCTTACTGGAAAGGATGTTATAAACTTATGTGTAATTATGATAGAGAATTATTCATATTTTGCTTACAGAAGATTACAGGAAATGGATTTATTTATCAAGGTGTCAAATATACTTGATTTTCAGTAAAAACCTTAAGTCAGTCCTTCTCAGGTTTTCTAGGGGAGTAATTGTTTAAAGGATAGGAGACTAAATTTGGGAATAAAGGTTCAGTTTCTTCAAAGGAGAAAGGTTCTGCTGAAGTGTGAGATGAAACTTGTGCTTTTTAACCTCCTTATGAATGACCCCCAAAAAATAAATAAAAAACTAGCAGAAGGCAGGTAAAACTGAAGTGATTGAGATGTTGATCCTGTCAAATTAAGGGTGATGAAATTAAAATAAACCTAATTAATCTATATTATAACTGTGTGTAATAATAAGTATGTGGGTACACGATGATTATCTATGGATTAGATGTTACTTTTCAGGAAAGAGTTCTTAGATGACAGTTATTAAATCTCAATTCTCAATAGCTGTAAGAAAGACAAATAAAACTTAGGGAATTTTTAAGAACGGCCAGTGAAAAAGAAGCAGCATTATCCTAATGTCCGCACAGATGTTTTGCCCTCATCTTGAATATTCTGCTCACCTCTAAATGAAAAGAAGAAGATTACAAGAGCTTGAAAATGTGCAGAGGCAATTTGAATAAGGTCATCAGAAATACAGACTTCCATACAACCAGGATTATTAAATAGGCTAGGAGTATTCATCATCGAAAGGAGATGATTGATTGAGGTCAAAGGAGATGCTGGAGATCTCCATGACAGAACACAGCCAGGTCATTATGGGTCACCATGTTCTATTGTACAAGGAAAAGTACATTTCTCACATGACCCACGATTGTGGAACAAGTGGAGCTCTCAGGTTGTTGCTATGGCCAGTTGTATAAAAGCATGCAAAGTGCAATTGCATATCTTATCAGCACAAAGTCTGCTATAACTGCAGTAAAGCTGTTCAATGCAGATATATACAGGGGATCAGGTTATCCTTAAACTGCAGACTGCTGGCAGCTGGAAACGTGTTGAAGGGAAGTATCACTGTACTTTTCTCCTCTTCTGATACTTCTCTAGATACCTGCTATTTACTCTAATGGTCTAAGGGTCTGGAGACTAAGTAGCTCATGGACTGGCTCCTGTCTGTTTTTGCATTAGTCCTTCCAGAGCAGATTGGCCAAATCTAGCTACCTAATGCTGAGTCTTTTCTCAGCCCTGTGTGGTGTTCCTATGGCCCTAGCACACTATTCTTATTTTGTGTCTGTGTGCATGCATGTGGTTTTTTAAAGTTTGTCTGAAATAACATGAAGACTGTGTTGCAGCCTGCCAGAACAGGCTCTTCAGGTATGCTGTGGAGAATATGGATTGCATGGCAGCAAGTGTGGGAAAATGATTATTCCCTCTATTCATCAACCATAAGGTTATTCTGGAACATTGTGTCCACTTCTAGAATACTCAGTATAGAACAGACATTGTCAGATGTTGACATGTTATCTACCAGGACCCTGAAGTCATCTTCAGAGCTTCTGCAGTTGCATGTTGTTGTTCCATCCCAGATGCAAGACTTGCTATTTGTTTTGCTGAATTCCATGAGGTTTATAATGACCCGTTTCTCCACCTCTTTTTCTGAATAGTAGCTCTGACCTCAAACAATCAGGTGTTCCCCCACCTGTCCTGTGTTAACTTACTGGAGGTGCATTCTGAACTATGATTCATGTCACTGACAGGGATTCACTGATTCATTCAGTTGATGCATTAGCCTCAGAATCAGCTCTTGAGAAATAGTCCCCCAAATTGATTGCCCATTAGCCTTGATTCTAATGTGCACAGCCAGGTTTTTTTATCCACCCTATAATTCACACATCCAGTCCAACTTCCCCCAGTTTGGCTACAAGAAGACTTTGGCAGAAGCTCTACTGAAGTCAAAATAAATGTCTTCCAGTGCTTCCTGCACACCACCTCCACCATCCACAGTGGCTGTTAACTCCTCAGAGAGAGCAATCAGGTTGGTCAAGTGCAGTTTGCTCTTGGCAAGTCTGTGATTACTGTTCACAATCACCTGTTGTCCTTAATGTGCTTGGAAATGGATCTGTGGGAGCTTGCTCCACAAGCCTCACAAGGCTTTCATTTTTTCAGATGAAATATAGACCAAAGTAAAAGTTCTCTTCTAAAAATTATTTCATCCCAGTAGCACTGCTTCAGCCTTACTCTAGTTTGCATTTATCTTTTTTTTTTTTGTGATGATGAATTATGCATAGAGTATTCTAGATAAGGTTTAATATTCTTCCCTACAAAGTTGCAGTGATACTTCAATTCTGCAAATACACAGTGTGACACATAAAGTATGCATGTTGTAGCCTTCATTATGCCAGAGTCTTTGAGTTACCCTCTCTTCCACAAGTAAACTTATTTCTGTCATATCTTTTGCTTTTCCCTCTCAGTACCATTATTTGCTGTGTTACCTTTTTTTCCTAATTCTTTTTTTCCTGAAGATTCACGTCTCACTATATGGTGTTCTTATCTTCCTGTCTAGTGTCATGAATAATGTTCAGTCCTGCTCTTTGTGCCAAAATAACTAGTTAAAATATTCTTAAGAAACTCTATGAGTAGCTTCCTTCCAGCAAAATATGTTGCTTTCCTCCCTTGAACTACTTTTGTCTCCACCTCAAATATTGTAGTAATAAACGTTAAACATTTTTATATAAACTAACAATTTTCCAAGTATTATCATGTCTAATGTTTTGGGAAGTCTTTGGGAAGTCAGAAAAAATGCATACATGTTTTCTAAAATATATTTATAATTTCTAAATAATTTATTTTCTAGATATAAGGCCAGTCTGGCACCTATGCTTAATCCAAACCTTTTATAATTTTTGTTCAATCAGCGTTCTTTTAAAACAGTATTTCTTTAAAAAAAATTGCTGTAAAACATTCCATTTTTAAAAATATTTATCCTAAAGGAATGCCCTTTTTTTAAGTATTTTTAACTTTCTTTACATTGCTGATGTTGAGTCATAGGAAACACTGTGCAAGACAGATGTTTCTTGCTAGACAAGTGAGAGCATCAGAAAAAAACAATATAGAAAATTACGAAGTATTTTCCTACAAAAAGGTGGGATTGGATAGGAGAAGTCAGTGGAAAAATTACGAAGTATTTTCCTACAAAAACATGGGATTGGATAGGAGAAGTCAGTGGGGCAGCCTGTCCTAGTTAGCATCAACAAAAGGAGACAGGTCTGCTCTCAGCTGACAGATGTGTCAGATCTGTTGAGGACACTTGGCTTGTTTTCACTTGCCTTGAAAGTCTGAGAACTATCCGAACTTCTCTGAGCATACATGATGGATACATGTACTTGTCAGACCCCAGGACAGATTTAGGGGAAAGAGAGAGTATGGAAGAGTGTCTAGGTTTTCCTGTTGATGCCACCAAACGTAGCACAGTAGTGTGTTGTGGTTGTAGCTGCACAGATGCTGGGTACAAACTCTGACTGTGCCCAGCACCGAGACTACAGGTACAACCACCCTCACGGGGCAGGTAGGATCACAGGGGTGAAGAGAGATGCTCAATTGCAAATCTCTAGTCTGTAGGGATGACTGGGATATCTCACTGAGCCTCAACATCTGCAACTTAACAGGATCTTGATCCACACATATCCAAACTAACTACGTTACTTCACATCGCATATATGAAAAACATGGTGCAGGTACAGCTTTACCAGCAGGAGCAGTTTGTCCTTCATTAACTCAGTGTGAGTTTCACCATTTCATTCAGCAGCTGAGACGCAGCATGATTTGGAAAAACTCACTTGGCATTCAAATATTAACACTTCTATTTTCTCAAATTATTAATCAAGAATAATTTAAAAGTGATAATCAATGGAAAATATGTAAGAGGATTGCCCTGACTACACTTCCAAGGTGTCGTTTTCACATACAAAGAAAGCCTGAAAAATATCAAAACATTTCCCTGTGGGTAAAAGAGTATTATCTTGCTATCCTTTCAGACAAAATACTAGCTTATAACATTTACATTCAAACAGTGTTCGGCTCAGTGAAGTGGAAGTAAAAGTAACAGGGTTATTGGGTTCTTTTATAATTGTGTAAAAGGAGCAGTCACGTCACTTTATGAACAGCAAGTTCTTAGGTCAGGGAGCATTCAGAGACAAGCCATAAAATAAAGAGTAATATAGTGAGGATTTCAGTAAAATAGTAGAATCAGCACTTCTTACTCTATTTAACTGGAAAAGGATGAGGCCTGCCTTGGGAACTAATGCTTCTTAACAGTATTTGGGCAGAGAGCCAAAAGGAAAATGCATTTCAGAAAGAGAAAGACAGGCCAGTAGTTGGTAGGATAGGTAATCACAGCAAGCCACCCTAAAGCAGCTAAATCCAGGGTTTTAAATTGAGCATGAATGAGACTTTCAAGTCCTTGTGGATGAAACTAGAAATCAGTGGTGTATTTATCAGATTACTAGTGAAACAGAAGCTTGAAGTTTAGAGATTCACATAGTCTCTGATACAAAATTGAATTTCTCTAAGTAACCTAACTGGTTACATATAAATGTTTTACAAAAATACGGAGTTTGATAACTAGTTAGGCCTGCATGGGCTTGGCAAGATGTCACTGGAAGATGGATTACCTTGAGGATGTGTCCATCCCTGAACAGTCCATGCAGAGTCCACTAAATTTAGTTTTCAGGTTGTTACTGCTTCATTTTATTGTTGAGTTTCTTTATTTTAAATTTATTATAAAGAGCAGTTGATTCAAAGTGTAAATGCAGATTACTGCCCCTTCATCATTTTTTTCCTCGAGTTGTTTTCAACTTTATCCAAGATTGTAAGTGCTTTCATAGTAAGCAGCAAACATAACTCTTTAGGCATACTTTATAGATATGTTTTTTTTCTCAAAAGTAACCACATTCTCAAGTTCAAACACATATGAAGAGCTGTTGAAACAGCAATCTGTGTTCATTCTGATCAAAATCTTTAGTATAATAGCAGTAAGTGTTCTTATGATATGTAAATAGCAAAGGTAACGCCTGAAAACTGCTATTAGAAAGAGTGATAATTGAGGTACAGATAATATTAGAATATTTATTTCCTTTTAAGAAATATTTGACATTGCTTTTGACTCCCAAATTGTGTTAGACGTTAATTAACTTTGTCATCGAGACTAATTTTGGTTCTCACATGTTAGTCTTTTTAAATAGAGCATGTCTTGTATGTCTTTATTCATGTATCTATTAGCAGCATACAGAAGAAGAAATCCAAGTGTTTCAAGTCTAAATCCATCCTTGGATGCCAAGCATGTTAACTTTCATACCCTTCTGTCAACTAACTAAGCCCCCTTAGCCTGTCATTCATTTCTCTTTTAAAAGAGAGATTAATGCAGTTTTAGAAGTACACGATTTTGCTGTTTTGATAGAAATGATTTCTCCCACCATTCTAAGATAGAGCTTTTTAGACATTCCATTTGTATTAATTTATCTTTAAAACTTGTTATTTTCTTCTACAGCACAGTTGTAACAGTGCTTCAATCTACTACCAGTAGTTCTATTTTGAGAGAAGAGAGTTCTGTTTTGGAAAAATCTAGAATCTACACATCTCCCACAGCACCCTGTTACCTCCTTAAAACCCCAAGCTGCATTCTATCTTATGCCCTAGTCTAGTTAACAAACTATGATTGAGTTTCTCATTTGGAAGAGAGGAAGAGAAAAGGCAGAAGCCAGCATTGAAAATTTCACAGCATCTATAATTTGTCTTCTGCATGAAGGTGCCGTTTTCCTTGTTATTGAAAGTGATCATGTAACCATAGATGTCATAAGTAAACATAAATATATAGGTGTTTCTGTCACTGGTTGATGTTCAGAGTTGAAAGATTCACAATACTGTGAATTACTAGTGATTTTTAAAATTCTTATCATTTAGTATTGATTTTAAAACTTGCCCTCTGTTTGTTTAAATTCACATCCATAGACAGCAAAAATATATGCGAGCAGACTTTCCTTTTAGAATAAGTTCTTCTGGGTTCACCTTGTTCTTTTATGATAGTAATTTTCATAGTAAATTATATCATCTATTTTCATCTTTTTGCAACTTAATATCCATGCTACTAAAGTCTAAACCCTGTTCTTTGCTCTCACTCTTTTTTCAGTGAGATCTGCACAGGCACAGGTTGAAGCTAACACACAGCTGTACCAAATCCATGTCGTACTTATGGGGAAACTTAAATTTCTTAATTATTTTCTCTTAGGAATGGTGGAGGCATTGCAGTATTTGTTTTTTCTACAAGTAACTAAACAAAAAGACTGAGCAAGTAGCTGGAAATTTTCGAGTCAGGCACTGACTCTAATATGAAAGTAGAGAGTTATCCCAGGATCTTTGTCCCTCTGCCCTCACCAAAAGTCTACTATGTATTTTCTGGAATAATATTCTGAAGGATTTAAATAAATTTTATCCTCATATTCACTTTTATTTGTCTCATGACTTATAAAGACTAACAAGACTTGAACTGTGCTTCATTTTGGGAAAAGTATCAAAAGCTGCTAATCCAGGTCTTAGTAAAGGTCTTGAGGGATAAATGTACTTAGTTCTCCTGATTTCTATCGTAAGTATGCTGTAACCTTTCTGCTGACATCAGCGCTTCTGTAGGTTCATGTTTCATTCTCTTCCTAAGTAAAACATTAATGAAGCAATTGATTATAAGAGATTGTATAAACAGTTAAATTTTGAACTTTTTTGCCACCACTTCAAATGAGCTGTGTATATTATTCTGACAGAAAACAGTGAAAGAGAACAGTGTTTAACAACCCTTTCCCCCCATTTTATACAAAAGCAGTATCAAAATGAATTATGTGGACTGAGTGTTAATATTTCTTTTGCTTTTGAACTATTTTAAAGGATATTCAGTAGGCACAGCAAGTTATGTGTAAAAGGTAGAAAATAATTTTGCTGCAGTCTTTTGTATGCACCGATAGAGGAAAAACCAATACTTTCAACATGAGAGAAGGTGATGAGTATTGCCCATAAACACTTATTTAAACAAAGGCTTTAATTTTCTAAAATTATCTAGATATTGTCAAAGCAGCCTTTTCTCCATAGGATTGTGTGTTATGGACCCTGATGCAGTACAAATGCTTGCATGCTGATCTTCTAAACTACAGAATCATGCTGCCTGTGTCTGTCTTGCATAAGATATTTAACATATCTTACATGTCTTAAGTTATTCCACAAGATACTGTTTCAGGAGGAACATCTGAGAGGGAACCAGCCTTTGGCATTAAGTATCATGCTTGGAATTAATTTCACAAAACTTTAGGCAATAAACAGCTATTAGAGATTTCAGCCGTAATTTAGTTAATAGGAGGAATTAGGTGATGGGGAAAAAATAGAAATAGCATTAATTAAAGGACTCCATCCTAAAATGGTCATCAAGAATAGATTTCCATTGTAGTTATTGACATTGACAATGAATGATATTTACACAGCTAAATATAGATGAGATGTATTCAAAATATATGAGTTCCAGAAGAATTTGGATCAAGTTCCCACAGACAGGGGTAGAGAACTGGACTTGGTTCTCTTTCCTCTGGAGTAAAATCTCTATCCAGTGAAATACTGGCAGAGCAGCATCTCTTAAAGCATATTTTCACTTCAGTCATTTAAGGAAAGAGGAGGAATACTGAGTTTGTGAGCCCAGCAGTAGTTAGATGAGTGCCAGAAACCTGCCTGCCTCCTTTGCTCAGTACACGTGCAGTCTGAGTGTGCTCAGAATGAGAGACTGTGGTGCTGGAAACACACCTGGGGCAGCTCAGGTCCCTGAGGAAGTTATGTACTAACAGTGTTAGGCAACAGTGCTGTGTGGGTTTTGAGGCTTGGTTTTTGATTAAGGCTTCTGAGAAAATGGCACCTAAATGCCTATGTCCCATTCAGGACATTTTGTAAATGAACTACGTATGTTCTAGCTCTTTGTTAAATCAAGTGAGAATACAAGGTTTCCCATTCAGGACATTTTGTAAATGAACTGCATCTGTTCTAGCTCTTTGCTAAATCAAGTGAGAATACAAGGTTGTATATATTATTTCTGATTTATTTGGGGTGGGATTCGTGCCGTACCTTATTACATTTCCACAGGATGATCCTCAGAAACTACATTCTTTAGTTCCTAGAAAAAAAAGAGCTACTTTCTTTTTTCTCTACTTTCTATTAAAAGCAATAGTCATGATTTAGTCATTGAAATTTTGTTAATATACTTCATATACTGTATACGTCTGTGTACTTTATGCAGTTACCCTTATGCTCTGGGGTATGTAAGTGCCTCTGCATAGTACAGGCAGCTGAATAAGCTGATTTTGGATGGTGCATTTGAATTAGTCGCTTGAAAATTGGACCACATCATCTTAACATTGCATCTCTTATTCTTTAGTCCTCAGTGATGGTTTTGGAGAAGGGAGGCTGGGAACTGTCACTTAACGTAGATTCTCTATCTTGAAATTTACGGAATGTTGTAACAGCCTCATTAATGACCCATACCTTTTCTTCTCCCCTCAAATAATTTCATACTGAGTATTCAGGGAGATAGCAATTCCCAAGCTAATTCTGATCTCTGACATTATTTTTGGTCTCTGTTGCCAAGCCAAGGACTATTTTCCTTGGCTACATTTTCTGTAGTCCAAGACTCTAATAGCCAATAATAATAAAAAAGTATGTATGGGAGGGTGAGTGATAAAGAACAAAATAGCATACAGAAAACTAATATCTAGTGGAGCAGTTCAGATGTCAATGTTTGATGCCATTATCTTCTCTCTCAGATCATTAAACAGCTGATGATACTGAAATGGAGCAGAGAACTGCTTTGGCAGTATTTTGTCTGTAACTATTATGTTTCCCTTCCTAGTCCATTTGCAGAAGCACTGGGGGGAGTTCTTTTTTGCCCCAAGGAGAACTTCCTTTAAAATTTCATAAATAGGTGCTGAATTAAATGCCCAATGAGTTTCAAACTTTCTGCATATTTATGGGCTGAGTCTCTCTACTCAAAGCTTTACAAATGTACAGACATTTAAATAAAAGATAGCTAGCCCTGGTTTTTTCCATATTTTCTTCTAGAGGAGAGAATATATGGGAAGCAACAAAGAAATATTCAATAAAGCATGTGTATTATAATGCTAAGCTGAGAAGTGTGAAAACATGAAAGTAAAATGGTACCAAAGTAACATGAAAGGTAACAGTATGCCCAATAACTGTATTAGTACTATAACGAGTTGAAACTCAATCTGCAAAACTGTCAAAAGAGATATGAAATACTTCTTTTGAAATACAAAGATATTTAGTTACTTGTGTGTTCTAGAAGGAGGAAGTTCCTGGAAAGCAGAATTATGGCAGAAATGTCAATAAAATGCCAGTATATTTTGGAGTGGATTGTATGCATGCACCAAAGTTTTAGAATAAAAGTTTGTGAGGTTAAAGAATTGTAGGATTCCTGACATATAATCATTGTGTTGTCATATAAATTTTTCAAACTGTCAGTGGGACTGCAATGTTTGTATTCTCATGTGTCCTTCCCATTTTCATCGAATGAGTACAATTCCATCAAATTCTGCTCCTCTCTTTGTCTGTCCCATAACATGCTTCAGAACAAATCAGCTTCTTTGTTTCTAACAGGTCTTTTATCCCAATGCAAGTCACAGGTGATGCACTAAAAAATCTTCTAAAGGCCTTATGACTATACCAAAATGATGATCTAAGCAAGAAATAAATAATAATAAACTAAACTACTAGATAAAATTTGGAGTAAAAAAACCAAACAACTTTCCAAATACAAAATAAGGAGCTTTAAGTGCAGGTCCTTGCTTTACAGCGGTTGGGCTGAAAATATAAAGATCAAAAGAGTCCAAAACAACCCCCCAACCTCCTAGAAGGAACTCTAAAGGCTTCTGTTCCCCATTTTGATCCAAGACAGAGTCCTATACTTACAACACATCTAACATTTTATGATTTCACGATTCTACAGACAATCTATTCTGTTTCAATTAGCTTTACTCTTAAGAGAATGCTCATATTTCTTAACTGAATTTTTCTTGCTAGAGGGTAATACCATGTTTCATTTTCTTATATACCAATCCCCAAGAATTATCCCGTGTGGCTTTCAAAAATATTTTTCTTTATACATCTCAGTATGATAGCCTTTTACCAGTCACCTGGCATTGACAGCTTCCTATCAGCTGAAAATTCATTATATGCCTTAGATTTTGCCTTTTACATATGCCACCCTGCCAGTTGTTTCCCATCTAGTCTTTTTGCAACCGTTTGTTCTGCCTCATTTAAGAATATTGCATGTTGGGTTTATTTCCATCATGAATCCCATCCTGTTTCATTCAGACCACTTTGTCAGTTTTTTGGTCTTGTTTTCAAGCCAGTTTTTTATTTTGGTGCCTATGAATTCAGTAGATACATGCTCTGTTCTGTCGCCTTGGTTGTCAAAGCAGTATGAAGGCTATTGATGTAGTACTGTATCTACATCTGTTGATCACCATAATACCTTCCAGTCTTACAATGAACTATTGATAATTTTTCCCTGAGTGCAGTTCTTAAACTGGTCTTAGAATAGCTTTATCTGTAACATTGTTTGCCTATAAAAATTCATAATAAACTCATGAGGCAATGCCAAACGTATTTTTTCAATTAGTATGTATTCTGCTACTCTGTTTTTCATAAGGCCTATTCTTAGAAAGAAAATGAAATTGGATTTGTTCCTGACAAATACATGTTGGCTGCTATTCATCTCATATTATCTTTCAAGTTTCTAAAATTCTTGATTTCTTCCAGTATTGCTTTAGGAACAGAACTTTAGTTGAGTAGTTTATAATTCCTTGTCTCTTTCTTTTGCCACTTTCTAGAGATAAAAGTTGTACTTGACCTTTTTAAATCTTCTGAAATGTCATTGGCCTTTCAAAATTCTGAAAGATAACTACGAATGCTTCTGACATTGTTTTAGTCAGTGTTTCATGTACTCTGAGGCAAATTTCCCGAAATTCAGTTGATTTGACAACATCTAATTAAACCACATATTCCCTCCTCAGTCCTTCCTCTGTTCTCACCTGATTACTTGTCTCTCTTAAAAATGTTAGTTGCCTGATATCTACCTGGTAAATGGAGTAACCCTCTCTGATTTCTCCAGTACTGGTGAGACAGGCTTGAGCTTAAGAAATCAGTACAGGCTGAGCTTCAATGTTCTTTTATGTTCTTTATCCAAGTTTGAATCCCTGCTTACAGATACTTTTCATGCTCAGATAGGACTAATCTCTCTCCAGTCAGCCATCACAAAATTTTCTAAAACCAGGCAGAAGATTCCATAAGGTCCCTCATATGATGTGGTGTTGGTTTTGTTGATTTGTTTTGGGGTTTTATCTCTGGTTTTTTTAAAATCTGAAATTCAATCGTAGAAATGAAACATATAATTAAAAATTTTTAATTAAAGATAGGATCTGGACTGTTATTCAAACACCTCTTTGTAGGGACTCAATACACCTGCCTAACATAAATGCTGAGGTCTTTGTAGTACATGCTGAAAAATCCAGAACAGCCTTTTAGCACAGGACTTCAGTCTCTGTATATCCTGTTCAGCTCAGGTATCTGGTGCCATCTAAAACATCCTGCACCATCCTGCTTGACTTCAGCTGCAAATTCAGGAGGTCACACATATCACATGTATCTTCTGTCTTATTTGATAGCTCATGCAGATATCCCAGGTACACCAAAGTGTCTTAGATGCAGCTTGGGACCTATATTTAGTTCAATTCAAATTAGGTGTCTCATTTACAACTTTAATCCTACCCCACATTTCAGAATAATAGCATTATTGCTGGCTGGAAATAATCCTGCTTCTCATGGAAAGGATTTGCATGCCTTTTCTTCAGAAACAGTTCCATGCTTGTATATGTTTGATTCTTTTCCTGTGTTCTTTAGTACTAGGGGAATTAAATAAGAACACCCCTCCTTCAAATTAGGTGTCTCATTTACAACTTTAATCCTACCCCACATTTCAGAATAATAGCATTATTGCTGGCTGGAAATAATCCTGCTTCTCATGGAAAGGATTTGCATGCCTTTTCTTCAGAAACAGTTCCATGCTTGTATATGTTTGATTCTTTTCCTGTGTTCTTTAGTACTAGGGGAATTAAATAAGAACACCCCTCCCTCAGGCTGTTTCTAAAACTTAATCTTCTTGCTGCTCTTTTGTAAACTGAAATCATAATTCTCAATTTGTGACACCAAAACTGGTTGCCATCGAAATAATTGCACTGTTACAAACCTGATTAAGAGTTCAGGTAGAGAAACAGCTGGAGAAACAAACAGATTCTTAGAAGTAAAGATTCTACTTTAATATCCTTTGTAAGGAATAGAGTATTAAAGCACAATTGTTTCTAAACAGGATTGGATTTTTCCAAATTTCTACAAGATGTATGACTCTTCCTTTTTTCAGCCAGATCTTTTTTTACCCCATAATTCTAGGTAAATATCTTTAATAAGATAAAAAGAAACAAAACAGAGAATATATATAATACAGTGAACAAAAGTGTTTCTAATATATAGTCTGAAGTGGTGGAAAAAAGTCCCTGAGCTATAGTTGCTGGCGGCATGAATTATTCCTGCTTCTCTTGCTGCAGATTAAAACATCCAAAAGTATTTTTTCCTTAATCCCTTTTTTCAGGTTAGTGACTTTATTGAGTGGGGGGAAGCATATGGTTTTCTTCATGTATGATAAGCCTAAAATTAATCTGGGGAAAAAAAAAAGAAAAGTGAACCAAAGTGAAACTAGATCACTTTAATAGAAAACTGCAGTAGAGAAAAAAAGATTTCTTAATTAGCATCCCAAAAGCACTTCTTACTTTAGGGTGAAGTGAGTAATGTTGCTCATTTATCATCATATGTAAATAATATTGGCAAGCCTATCTCTTGTATGCTCAGAACACCACTAAATATTCAGTCACAGAGGTTTACACTAAAACACTTTGACAGCTTGCAGACATTTTAACCCAGAGACAAGTATCTCTGTGTGACCACTAATGATTCTGATGCATGAAAAGCAGCGATTGAGCCGAAAGAGTAAGAGGAGACAAAGCTACTACATTAACCATCTGATACTTGAAAGCATTGCTGGTCGTTCCCCTGTAGTAGGTGTGCACCCTAATTGTGAAGCCTGAGATCCAGACTCCTAAGTGCACCTGATTTATTTGTACTTGAAAAGTAAATCATGTTGATGATCTGTGCATTACTTTGGCTAAATGGGTAAGTCACGGAGATGAAATCTGAGGTTTGTTTGATCAGATGAGCTTAGCAAACAAATGTTAAGAGAATTAAACTTGCAGTAAAAAATCTTCAATATTTAATCGAACTGGCTGATCAAGTGTCATTAATGTCTTGTGTCATAGGTGGGATACAGCTTTAAATACACTGCATCTTCTAACTGTAAAGCAATATTAATCTGCTATTTGAGAAAGGACTATATTCAGCACACCACCAAACAGCAAAGAGAATGTTCCAACATGGAGGAATTTGCATTGCAGTCAGGTTAACTTGTTCCCATTTCTCTGTTCCTTCCAGTTGTCAGTATCTTTGCTCCTCTGTACCTGTTACTGTCTCCCTCGTCTGTGTCAGTGCAGCTCCAGCTCAGGCTGTAGGAAATGTTTTGCAGAAACGCACAAAGAATGAGTCCCAGGGATCCAAGAATACAGAGCAAAACGTGAAGGTGTGGAAAAGAGACAGAATCCTAAAAGTGTGGGAGAAAAAGGGCTATTAGGAACCACCTGTGTTTCATCTGTGCAAATTTATATTCTAGACCAGGTGTTGAAGACAAAGTTCCTGAAATCATAGCAATGTTTAAGCTGTGCTAGACTCCCTCCCCTGCTGCTGGCCACACCTCAAGCACTGGGCTGTATTTCTGGAGTCTTAGAATTTGTTTAGCAGCACCTAATCACTATAAATCTGCATATTTGATCCCGAATTGGCTTAAAATATCTCACCAAGCTTCATTATAAATATCGAGTTTGGAAGATTTGTTAAAGTGGAATGAGCCTCAGCATTTTTTGCAATACATCCAGGCAATAGTGACCCATCTTCCTTCCTCAAACTTCATAGCAGCCCCATTAAAATGTCTCTAATGGCGGCATGGAAAAGCTCAACTTTTAACATATTTCTTTCATGAAATCTGTGTGAAATTGACTGGGGAAGCTAAAATATAGAACAAATTTCAGCCTGTTGTCTGCATTGTCAGGCAAGGGATACTGCCACACCTTTATTAGGAGCATGTTTTGGTTATGAAACACTTACAGAGAAGGAGTAATTTGAACTCCTTTGGATCTGGTAAGTGTAAAATCCTGAATCATAGTAGATCATGATTTCTCAATTCCTGGTGCAACAACATGAAATAATTAGGACAAACCTTAACATGTATCAAATGGAATTAAATTGAATTCATACAGATAAAATATTTTCTGAAGTTGTACACCAAACTTTATTTCAGGCTTCAGGAATGTTTGGTCATTGCAGCCAGCTTGTTTATACATGCCTTAATTGCTCCCTTGGGATCTTGTATGGTTTCTTTAATTTGCAGTTGCTGGCCCTGGTAGTCAACAATGCCTTTCAAATTTGCAACTTCCAGCATTGCCAAGAGAAGATTTATCATTAACTTTCCTGTCACTGTTTTCGTTTTGAGCCTTCCATTAGTTTCTCTTTTTTCTTTCATTTAATTTTATCAAAGTCAAAATGACACAAACCAGCTCACCATTGGTTAGGAAGTAAAGGTAATGGCTGTGTTAGCAAATAGTGCAGTCCAGTAAGAGTCATGTGTAGAGTGAAATAGCTACTGCTGACGACCTGATGTCTATATTATATGCATTTCAGAGTGTTTATTTCATTCTGTCTGCAATGCTTCTGTGGGCTGTATTTGTGTTAGATACTGGAATACTTTAGGTAAAGTCCTTGAGTGCATCTTTTCACTTGCTGCAGTTTAATTGGAAAGCAATGCAAGTTGTGCCTGCTGTCTGAGACATGATATGAACCAGAGCATCCCTAGTGCAGGTACTCCAATATTCACTTCAAAAATATCACTCCTGGTCCAATCAAAAATGCTAAAGTAGCACACCCAAGAATTAAATCCATATACAACCACTGTGAGGCAAAAATACCTGGGGGAAAATGTGCTTTGTTCTGAAGACAGAGTGTCCTATGATTGTTGATCAAATCATAGCAAACCCAAAAATGCCCAGCCTGCATTCAAGGTGCCATTCAGCTGTGTGTAGAGGCATGCAGCAGTACTGAGAAACTTGCATAACTTGGTACTTGGTGGATGGTGTTTTGCTCTGTGTTTGAGGATGCTAGCAAATGTTTGCTAACTCCCACCAGAAAACCATCCTGCAAGTTGTGGTTATTAAGCAAACCAAGCTACTAGGCAACTCTGAATCTCCAAGATGTACTGAAACTGAATACAGAGTACTCAGCTTGAAAGAGAAAATGACTTTGTGCTGTGCTTGACAAAAAAGGTGCGATAATGTGAAAATCATGGAATGACCTGTCCACTGGTTTGATTTTCTGATAATCTGTGATCTTGATCCTTTCTGAGCAGGAAATTACACTGTGTCATTATAGTCTGCAGACATCTTATTTGTCCCATCGCTCCTGAACCCATTTAGAATTTTACCACCCAAACGGAGTATGTGGCAAAAAGTCAAACACCAAATACCTGCTTTTTAAGGTCACTGCTTGATTTGATGCCTTCTGGTTTTTGCAGCACAGGCTGTGCCTGCCTTAGCACATTATGCAGTGCAATGGAAGTGAATATATAGAATGGAGTGATTTGTGCTGATGACCTGATAACCTACAATCTGCATTTGAAGAGACTTTACTTCATGCTAACAGTAGTCTAGTTCCATGAACACCTGTTAGTGGCTGGCTCATTTTAGGTATGTGGAGTGCATCGTTCAGTTTATTTTCCTTCTAAAGAAATCTATTTCATGTGCACTGAACCTGCTTTATAGTGTGAACCAAAGTGCTTCAAGTGCTCTCAAGATTGAAACAAAACACCAAGGTGGATTTACATTGCTAGTTAAGTGTTCTCTACTCTTCTCTCTGCTTTTCATCATCTTACAGATCTGCTTCACATTTCCTCAGTAATCTCTTTTCCTGGCTGAAGAGCCCTGGTTTATCTGTTTCCTCCTGTATGAAAGTTTTCCATCCGTTTCATCATTCATGTTGCCTTCTTAAGTTTATTATCTCCTTGGGAACTGAATTGCAAAATTCAAATCGTTCGCTACTAAGAGACCTCCCTGAATGCTGCAGCAGGTTGAAAGATGGAATTGCTCTGCCCTGCTTGTGGGACCCTGGGGTCAGTCCCTGGAACTGAGGGTTCATCACGTTCTTGTTCCTTAGCTTGGCACCTGGTCAATGTGGAGTAGAAATACAGAGTCAGAGTGGAGGAGAAGTGGAAGGAGGTCAGGAAACTGGCAATTTGCAAGACTAAAAGAATAAAAATCTGACAAGGGGAAATGTGGGTACCTTAAAAATAAGGGAAATGGAAAGAGAGAGCAGGGAGGTCTAAAGTCGTGTATTTCCTTCAGAATGTGGAAGAAAAAAGACAGTGTTCCTCTGCAACTGTCTGTCAGATACCCTGACCAAATAGCATAATTGATTGGGTTAGGTTGTGCCTATGTTCATTGTTTGCTTTGAGGCAGAGCTGAAATTCTGGGCAGAGCCCACAGGTCATCACCACCTGCTGCACATCAGAGATCTGAGTTACAGAGCTGTTTGCATTTTCAGAGGAAAGGAAAAAATTCTTCAAAACATATTCCTTTCATAAAAGGTCCACTCCAGGTGAAAGCAAATAGACTCCAACCTTCTTGGAGAGTTAAGGGTCCTCACCAGTGACTGATCCTTTGCATCAATCAATTCCCATGTGCCTGGTGGGAGCACTCAGTGCAGCAGACTAGATTAGGTCTCATCTGAGGTAAAACTCCTGTATCATTGCAGGGGCCACAGTGCTGTCTGTTTTGATCTGCTGAATCTCTTCTGTTGCTCCAATTTACTTGTTAACGTATATGTAGCCTGCAAAACCAACTGATAATTAGCTTGAACATTTAGTGCAGAGCTCATTATGGTTTCACAAAGTATTTGTGACATTTACTTTCCTTTGTTTATATACAGGGGGAAAAAAGTGACTTTTAAAAGAGCAATAGACTCCTGTAAACAGGGTCTGGAAAGGCTGCAAAGCCACATGCTCAAACGTTAGAAAATGTCAGCGTTAGGGCTGCAGAAGTGCTCAGCAGTCACTGCTGCAAGTCAAATCAGTTAGTGAAATATGACAAACATCAAGTGTTAATGCTCTTAAAACTCAGGTTCCCTGTAGCTGTAAGAAAAAAATGTCATGTATAATTTCGATGGTTTTCCTTTCTCTTTATCCAAGTGCTTATTGCTGTTAGTTCTCCAGCACTTTGGGAGCAGCTCTGGTCTCAAGGATGTGTGTGTGTATTATGGCATAGACCCACATGTAGCTCTGTGTGTTTTACCATCTTGGTCAGTGGTGTTCTAAACCAAATTGCAATCATAGGAGTTTTGAATTACAGCCAAGCTATTGCAGGAGTGAGAACAGTCCTAAACAAAATTCAGGCTGCTCTGTTGGTGTGGTGGTGTCTGCCCTCCCGCCGGGGCGGCGCAGGGCGGTGGGGAACTCACTGCTGCTGGGTCATGGGTTTGCTGCTCTTCTGCTGCTCTTCTGCCTCACGGGACACAGACTCCACGGGCACTTCCCATCCTCAGCCTGTTGTATTTGTGTTGTAGTAAAAAACCCACCCTTTAGAGTGACTCTCAAAGTTTGTCCATTCAGTCCATGCTTAAAAATGGGATCTTCTTTTCAAATGAATTTGTCCAACTTCTAGTCTAGCTGGGATAAGGGGAGAGAAGAGAGAAACAGGCAAAGATCTGATGCTCTCAGATTCTCTGTTATGTCCTGATATTTTTTCCAGCACTAATGTTAACTGAACTGACAATATCATCATGTTAGGTTTTCAATCTGTGTTTACAGACGTAATGTAGAATTCTTAATGTTGCCAAGCAGTGAGATTAAACATGGCTAAGTGAGTCAAACGTATTGGATTGCAATTCTCCTGTTGTCTGTAATTTGCAATTTGCAGTAATGTTCCCATGACTGAGTTTGCTGTAGTGGACACAAATTGAAAATATACACAGCAAAATGTATCTAAGTACTTATTTGGGTCTAATGTTTTTTGGGATAGTAAAATGCAATTTAAGTCAGGTTATGAAAGGGCTTTTAATGAGAATTTTAAAACAGGAAACAGAACATAATGTGCTTTTCCAGAGACACACTTCTAAAGAGATGTTTAAATAAATCTTTTGTATAGGTTTTATCTGTTTATGTAGTTTTGGAACAGAATTATAAATCAAGTGATTCTGAATACCTTTGTAAGTCAAGCAAAAGACATCTAAATACTTTTTTATGTGAAGAAGATGAAATGTCTGCTATTTCATTTTAATTTTCCACAGTAAATTGACTCCTTTTTTATTTGTTTCTGGTTTGTAGAATAGTTACTTCTGCTCAAACTGTTCTTCTCTTTTAAGGAAGGGTTTGCAGATGGTATAAGCACGTTGATTTTTTCACAACATACACAGTTTCTTTCATAAAGAGTTAACTTAAAGATAACATTTTGGTAAGCACACTCATGCTGAAACGTTAGGTTTCTTTGGAACATACAACAGAGCTAGTTGCCCTGTAGTTGTGAATATTCAGCTATAATAATTTAAAAAAACCCAATATTTTGATTTTGAATCTTTCTTCCAATTTTAATCCACTGTGTGAAGAAGTTCAGCAATCCATGTTGAAAGGAAATCAAATGAGCAGAAAAATATGTTATATCTGTTGATCTTACAATCATAATCCAAGTGTCAGATTATATTGAAGCAAGATGGTACAAGAAGTTAACTCTAAAAAGAAATACTTGGTACGTCAAGCATTATACAGATTTTTTGAACAACTGTTTTCTATCTTTTCTTTTTGTTTTGATGTATTTCTTTATTTGTTTAAAGAAATCTGAAAAATCTCCTATGACATGAAATTGCCATTTAAATCTGGTTTGTTAAAGCACATGCTTTCTTAATTACATGCCTTTGTTCTTCCAGTCTCCTGGCAGTTTGACTTTCACGTAAATCTCAAGCCATGCCACCCCAGTTTCATCAGTGATGCCAGTTCTAAAGCCCAGCTGCTCTTCTGTCACTTTGGTGGTGTCTTTGCATGCCTCTGCAGTGCACTGATTATGTTCCCAATGAAACACATCGAGTACAGCCATCTGCCCATGCAAACACAACAGGAAAACCTCTCTTGTCTTCTTGTCACTTGAAGCAATTCTCCTATCAGATCTCTGCTTCCTCATTTGTGCAGAAATTGAGTTGAAAAAGAACAAAGTATCTCCAAGTTATTTGCTCATAGTATTTCCCAAGCTTGTCCATTCTTGATCTAAAGTTTTCATATTCCCAGTGTGGACAGGTCTCTGTCACCAGGGACTGTACTGCCACTTGAACAGCAATTCATTATTCCCTCGAGTGATTCTCTACTATGTGTAATTCTCAATCAACCTCTTCATCTTCACAACAGTTGTATGTGCAAAAGTTTACCACACATGCAAAAGTTTATCACACCCTGGTATAGGTGATGTGTACCCTCTCAGCCACATCATATTTTGGTATGTATGGATTTTTCTGATGCTCTCAAAATCAATAACAAACAGCCAAAACCAGTGAAGCAAATCATGTACTATAATACTGTGGACAGAATCACCTGTATTAATGTTAAAGAGATTCAATACCTCTTTGGTCAGTTAAGTGAAGAACTGTTCTTATCTAAGACTGGAAAATATCCCCAAAACAGACAAGCAGGATGTCAGGTTAGGCCCAAACATATTACTGTTCTGGAAGAGAGTGGTACCCAAGATCTCAGGAGGAAGACCTCATTTGTTTTCCGGAAAGTGGCTATGGAACATCTGAAATAAATTGTATGAAGGAGGAAGGAAGTGAGAAAATTTAGATTTGAGGGAGCAGTAGGAGTGGATAGGTATCTTAGAGAAGATTGACAGAAGCACAAACTATCCTGCTGCCACAGAGACATCCACAGCTGTCACCACTTCAGGATATAGAACAGTGCATCATCATGGACAGAACCCTTCCTTAATGGACACGTTTGCTGTACCAAAGTGGCACATAGTGGAGCAGTATTTGCTCTTGCAGTGCAAAAATGTCCACGCAGCAGAGTGATGGGGAGACTTAGGTCTTTGTCTGCTTTTGAAGTCCCTGTCTCAAGGGGAAGTGTGTGCAACAACTGCCTTTTTTCCCTGCTCTAGAAATGGGAGAAATCTAGTTGTGGTAGTCAGGCTGGGTATAGCAAAAGACAAGGGGGTGTATGAGGAGATAGCCTGACTTCATCTGATAATCATAAGTAAAGTTCATGATAAGAAGAAGGAATTATTTCACTGTACAAAAAACAGTTTAAATAGAAGCTTCAGCATACATCCCATGTAAATCTTAGAGTAACCACTGAAACTATTCTTTTTCAAAAAGAAATGTGGTTTCAAATACCTATTTTTTTTTTATTTTATCCACTTTTCAACATTAATCTTTTTTTCAGTTCCTGTTATTTTATATAATCAATTATATTACATCTAATTAGGTGTTAAGTGTAAGTGCAAGTAATCAGAGGAGTAGACCTTCTAATTACAAAATAATTATGAAGTTATTGTGTTGTACAATTACATATTCATCCTAATTAAAACTACCACATGGTGTATGCATAAGCAGAATTTCTTTTGAAGTTCAGTATTTTCATAATTTCAAAATGTCAAGAATAATTAGTTTAAATTATATTTTTCATTGCCTTAGAAATATAAAATGCTTACCATATCTAGACATGAAATTATATAGATGAGTTTCATTTTGATTTCCTACCAAGCGAAAACAACCTTGACAGAGTCAGATTTCTTTCCTTTTTAGACTTTTTGGTTTACATAATTATTTTAAAAATATCTTTCAGGAGGGTCAAGTTTGCAGCAAAACTTGCAGCATTGTCAGGACTCCAAATCATGAAATGGTTTAGTGTTATTATAGCATTTTATTTTGAAAACCAGCTGCACCTTAGCTGTAGGACAAAATGGACTGATAGGTATCTGTCATTGCTGCTTTGGCAGTGCAGCAGTGCAGTACAATTCTCAGAGTAGTGATAACCAGAGACACTTCCCAGCAGCCTCAAAGAGCAGTTCCAAACCAGCTCACTAGCAGATGAGCTTGCTGACTTGATCGGCAGACAAGCCTCAAATCCCTGCAGTCACAGCTTGTTTTGTTCCAGCCCACTACTGTATTTCATCCCATGCTCACAGTTGACAAAAAATTTACAGCAAGTGATTAGTGTTGATGAATGTTTCTTACTCTTACTACTTTGTTGCGCAGCCTTATTACATCTCCATTATGGTGATTCAAGCAAACTTTTTAATTAAAGATTGGAAAGGAAATGATGATTTGGATTGAAATCCCCATTTTATAATACATATGAGATTTGAAGCATGGAGGGTTGCAGCTTTGTTCTAAATGTGGGAGCAGCAGGAAGTTGAAAGTTTGATGATAATTACAGTCTTAATAATCTAAGATCTAAGCAATAACTACAAGGGTTTCTCAAAGTGTAGTACAAATGACAGAAAAAAGATGTAATTTTTAATATTTTTAGTTGTTACAGTAATTTACCTGTGATGAAAATCTCAGTTTTTATTGATGCCAATTTTCAGAATAGTAGCCTTCAGATATCATTTTAAAAGAACATTTCAGTACAAATTTCAGGGAGTAGTCTCATTATTTGACACTTTCAGAGGGAGATAACTTGCTTGACATACTGTGAAATGAGATAAAATACTAATGGTAAACTCTCAACAAATCTTTTTTCTGCTTAAATGGAGTAAAGACTAGGTGGAGACCTGTCCTTCTGGTTTCTTGTTAACATACTGCTAATGAGGAGAGTGGATAGTTTGGCCTTTAATGTTTTGTGTAACATGTTTTACTCTTGAGGAAAAAACTATAGTTTCAATAGTCTCACAAGGGAAGTTCATAGAACTAGGAAGGAGGGAAAAAGTGAAGCCAAATTCTTTAAGTGAAATAAAAAAAGCAAAACCTTAACAAAAGCATTCTGAGTAATTTGCTGCAGCTGCCAGTCAATAACTATAAAACAAACCAATCATCTGCACTAATTGTTTTCCACTGCTCGAAAAATACATTATTTGTGGAGGGAAAAACCCCACACAAAATCACAATAGTAAAAGTTACATCTGGTACCTTGGGAAATTGTTTCTTCTCTCAAAGTATTTGAAAATCAAGGACCTATTTTTTTTTAATTAGCAAACACCTTTTTTGTTCTAATTTAGCTGAGCTCCTTTTTAAATTTAAGGTAATTGAATCATACTGAAAAAAGCCAACCCCAAATCTTTAATCAGTCCTTTCAAAGGTAAACTCTGTGTCAGTAGTATGAAACTTGGGTTTTACTCAGTTTAGGAAACCCCTCTGGCAGTTACAGCTGGTAAGGTAAAGAGCAGATATCATTTAAATGTTGCATTTTAGGCTGAGTACTAAAATACTACCAGTAGATTTTTTCTTTTGGGTAGACAGAAGTGTTTTTGGTAATAAGCAATCTAGTCTCTTTAAATATAGATATATTTAATATAATTCTGTTTCTCTCTTGAGTACTTTTGAGTCTCTAATACTATTACTTAATCTTTCTGATAGTCAAAATGATGTAACTCAAATTGACTTTTGACAGTAACAGTACAGAAAAATAATTGGTACTGAGCTTGAATCCTTCATGGAATTACATTTTATTCTTTTAGTAGCATGTGAAAAACATGTAATAAGCAAGTATTCTTCAGTGTGCTTATTATTACCCTAGTTAGACCTACAAGCTTTTAATAGTGGAAATGAGAAATTGATGATGTGGTGAACTGATTATCCTCTGGAAGCAGTGTTTAATGGACCAGTTTTGCTTCAGTTTTCTGCCTCCTTCTACTAGAAAACTTAATAATTTTAGATTGCTATAAAAATCATGATGATGGAATTCCCAGAAACATACATGTGAACTCCTAGTTTAGTTAGAGAATGTGCACATATACGTGGTTACTCACGCACGTAGATAGGCACCCTCAACACACACATATTTCTGTGACCAAAGAGGAAAAACATGGATCTAGATTACATCTGTGATATCATCAGCTGAAGTTGAACATGCTAATAAAAGACTGGATGAAAATAGTGCCTGTAGGATACAGACTGGTTTGGATATTGATAAAAGCAAAATTCCCATTGTTCAGAAGAGCACTTAGTGATGGAATGTGTTAAATGATGGTGCAAATCTATTTGGTCTAGTTCAGCATCCCCAAAGCAGCAAGATGCATGTAGGACAACTCTCACAGAAAATTTATAAATAAAGGCAAAACATTTAGCTTACGATCTCTTAAATCCCTGAAATCCATATGGGGGACTCAGAATTGAGATTTACTGTATAGTTCAAAGGTGCCATAAAGTTTGAACACCATTAGCTCAACCTCAGCCAAACTCCCACAAAACTAAAGGTTCCTCCTCTGCTTGTATCAGTGTGGCAGATAATGATATTACATAAACAAAGACTGGTCTTTTGCAATGGGGAATAAATTGCACAGAAAAGTATTTTTTTAACTAAAATTTTGAAAGCTTAAAACACTCTGCAAGCTCTGTTTGCATACCAGCCCACGGGATGTATGGAGCTTAGGTTGAAAACTAGATGAGAATTTCCTGACTCTAAATCAGAACAATAAATCAAGTTGAAGTCCACTGCATTTTTGTCAGTGGAAAATATACACATCAGAGGTAGTGAACAATCCGTGTAAAAATGCATTTGAGCCTGTTTACACATTTCTTCTGGCTCTTCCTTGACCTCTTCAGCCCACAAGTGATGTGTGTTTTAAAAAGGACATTAACAACAGCAAACCTGGAATTTCATCAATTTCAGAAGAGCAGGTAACAGAGTTAAAGTTTTGCAACCAAATTCGTTGTCCTGTTCCTGGAAAAATGCTGAAAGCATGAACAAAGCACGTTGGAGAAGTATTGGCAATCTGCAGGTCTGTGGAGGAACAGACATAAGCATGTTTTGTCTCAAACGTTCTGACTATTAGGACAGGAAAGATGTGGTCAGAAGAGAGGATCCTGTGGAGGTTGAGTGGTCAGCACTGTTTTGAGCCAAATTCCTGCTTTACCTGGAGACTCCTGCTCAGTCCACACCCCTCCAACTCACTTTCTGGAGGAGACCTCAAAGGTCTGCTGTGCACCCATGAACAAAAAATCTAGTTTACATAAGAGGCTGCACTAGGTTGTCTATAAAAGGATAGACTGCTGACTGGGCCCCCTTGCTCTCTTTTGCCTCTCTTTGTCAGTCGCGTTGTTTACCCCAGCTCTGGGCCATCCACGTGGCAGGACCAGTGTGGGATCTAGGGACTGGTCCTAGTCTCTGTTCTCTCTCCCTTTTCTGTCTTTATTTCTCTCCCCCTTTGCTTTGCCTGGACAAAGCACAGCTATCATATTCTTCCCCATGCTCCATAGTGAACTTTGTTGTGAGTGGGGAGCTTGTGGACTCGTGTGCTGCCTTGGTAGCCAGCACCTTTGAACTGCAGTGCTGTGGCTTGTTAGCTAGCAGCTTTGGTTGTGTCTTGTGGCTTGGTAGCCAGCACCTCTGGGAAGTTTATTGTAGGAGTTGAGAACATTTGTAAACAAAAAATCTCCCGTGCTGTGGAAAACTTACTTTGCCCTGTGTGATTAAAAGAAAATTCTCAGAGTTGATAACTTACGTGCTTCAAAACAGTGGACACAAGAAAGGGAAAGTTGCACATAGCTGCTACTTGCAGGCTTAGCTTTCTCTTGGGGTTAGGGAGACGTGCTGGTTTCGGCTGGATAGAATTTTCTTCACCATGGCTTGTATGGAACTATGTTTAGTATTTGAGCTGAACACAGGGTTGCTAATACAGAGATGTCATTGCTGAGCAGAGCTCACACAGTGCCAAGGCCTTTTCTGCTTTTCGTACTGCCACTGTGGTGAGGAAACTGGGACTGCATGAGAAGCTGGGAGGAGACAGAGCTGGGACAGGTGACCCAAACTGACCAGAGGGGTATTCCATACTATATGTCATCATGCTCAGCATATAAACTGGGGGGAAGAAGAAGAAAGGAGGGACATTTAGAGGGATGATATTTGTCTTCCCAGGTAACTGTTACATGTGATAGGGGCCTGCTCACCCAGAGATGGCTGAACGCTTGTCTGGCCTTGGGAAGCAGAGAATTAATTCCTTGTTTTGCTTTGCTTGTGTGCATGGCTTTTGCTTCCCTATTAAACTGTCTTTATCTCAGCCCGATGCCACTGGTGGGGCAGTGAGTGGTGGCTGCTTGGGGCTTGGTTGCTGGCTGGGGTTAAACCATGACTGGAGGTTATTAAAGTATGTGTCTTGATATAAACTGGAAATTTCAGTGCACTGATCTCAGCTGGTTCAGCAATTTTGATGTTCTGAGGAAGAGTATGTAATTGTTCTGAGGAAAATATATTTAATGAGTCACAATGAAACAAAATAATCTTAAGAATCTGTTACAAGTGTAGCTGAAGCTTAATATGATACTCATACATGTATATTTTGCACCCTTATCACAGACCATGGGTGAAGGCATTGTTCACATGTAGTTCTGGGAAGGGAGTTTTAAATTTGTCCTTTTTCTACATGTACCTAGAACTGGGTCAGGAAAAGAAAATAGTATTTTGCAATTACTTTTTGTTGTTGTTCTAATACCCCCATATGAAACTAATAGCACTGTTTACTGGTGAGTTCTATATGCCATACAAAATTGGGCAAGTGTCAAATAGAGAGTTCAGTTCGTAATCCTGTGAAATATTTTCTTTTACCTGAAAAATCAAAGAGCAAACATGACAAATATAAAAACATGTTTTAAAAAGAAGCAAGATATTTAATGGGGAAAAATGGCATGTACTAATAAATTGCAAAATATAAACAATATCAAATTGTTCTCAGCAGTTGCTTTAAGTTACATTGTAACATCATCTTTTGATGTTGGGAGTCAGTGGCAAAGTACCATTGACTTTAACAGAATCAAACTTGGCTTTGCATCTGTTAAGGAAATGCAAGTTAAATAGAATAAATTAAGCAGTATCAATAAAAGATTTGACTTGGGAATCGTGTTGCACCAAGCGGAAGAACTTTTCCTACTAAAAAAATCAAGGCAAATATAGACATTTTGGGGTTTGTGTAAAATCAGACAGGCAACCTGTGAAACCGTCTGAGCTAACTTACTCAACTAGATTGACTAATTTTAAAAAATAAATAAAACTATTTAAAATTATTTATATTGAATCTTACAGCAGATGAATGATGGCAAAACATTATTCTTAATTTTTTGTAACTATCTAAATATAGTTTCACACACATCTCAAGAGTATTTGTTTACATTTCCATTGGACTAGTGCACAGTAACTAGCATCTTCATTTCTTTGGGAGGAATAATTTTTCAGCCTTTTTCCTATGTGTCTTGCTTTCCTTTCAGAATTTTCATTTACACAATTTATCCTATATTGTCAAAACAGTGAGTACATTTTTCAGGACCAAAACTTAAAACATGTCAATACAGTGCTATTTATTGCCACAAATGTATTTGCCTTATGGTGTTGTCTCTTTTCTTTTTTGTGATCTACTGAATAAATAGATTTTTGGCCTTCATTTTCTGTACTGTTGGATGATGAGCCAGCTATGCACCACTGTGCCTAGGAAATGTCAACAGTTTACCACTGATAAAACTCTCTGTTCTTCTGAGAATATCCTGGCTTGCATGTAAACACTTATGAACTGAAAGAAGAGCATATGTAGGTTTCTCCTAGCTGCCAGATCTCTGCATTTGTAGTGCAAATTTACTCACATGAAATTTTGACATTTGTAATTCTGTATCTTACAATGTCAATGTAAATATATATATGTACAATCACCTAATTCCTGAGAAAGGTCTCAGAAAATAAAGTTTCTCATTTCTGTGTGACTCCAACTGCAAGTCTCCACTTTTCTGCTAAGCTTCATATCAAGGTTAATACACATAATTTACAGGGAGAAACAAAAGGAAAGGAAAATGTTGCCTAACTTTGAGATTTGTTGCAGAACTGATTGTCAAAATGACAGCACCAATGTATTTTTTTCTCTGTAGTCAGCAAGACAAAATTTAATAGGTACACAGTAACTGGTAATCTAGCAGGATTTCCAGTTCAGGAAGGGAATGTCAAGGAAGCTCTGGGAACTTCTTAAACTGTACAGCGTTCCTCAAAGTATTATTGCACTATTCCTAGGGAAGTGTTCTTGTTCTTCTAACTAGCAGAAGGTGCATCTGTTGGAGTGTATGTTGAGAGTATTTGCAGAGAAAAAATTTAATCAAGCACATAACAGATTGTATAGCCTCCCAAACCATTGTGAAATGAAATCATAACCTTCTAAAGTGCTGTATATTCAAGCTGGGCAATAAGTATTTATTTTTAAATATGTTTTAAGTGAAGTAGAATGAATAGTTCCTCATTAGCTTTCTTGTTGATAGCATGTTTTATGTTTTTTAAATTGAAGTTTGAGTATATTTAGATGACCTTTTTTTTCTCTCTTCCATTCATTTTTTCCTGCATGTTTATAAAACTCCTCCTGCCATTGAAGGAATTTGCAGTAAACACAAAGTAAATAGAATCATAGAATCGTCCAGGTTGCAAGAGACCTCAGAGATCATGGAGTCCAACCCTGCCGTGGTTACTAGACTATGGCACTAAGTCTCATCTTGAAAACCTCCAGGGATGGTGAATCCACCACCTCCCTGGGCAGCACGTTCAATGTTTGATAACTCTCTCTGTAAAAAATCTCTTCCTAATATCCAGCCTAAACCTCCCCTGGCAGAGCTTGAGTCTGTGCCCTCTTGTCCTCCTGCTGGTTGCCTGGGAGAAGAGATCAACCCCCACCTGACTACAACCTCCTTTCAGGGAGTTGCAGAGGGTGATAAGGTCTCCTCTGAGCCTTCTCTTCTCCAGGCTGAACACCCTCAGCTCCCTCAGCCTCTCCTCATAGCACTTGTGCTCGAGTCCCTTCACCAGCCTCGTTGCTCTTCTCTGGACCTGCTCCAGCACCTCAATATCCTTCCTGAACTGAGGGGCCCAGAACTGCACACAGTACTCAAGGTGTGACCTCACCAGCACCAAGTACAGGGGCAGAATCACCTCCCTGGTGATAGACAAAATAGACTTTGTTGTAATGCATTTATGTGCCTGAAGGAAATTATGTAGAAAAATTGGAGTGAATTGTATTTTTTATTTTACCTCTCCGTGAAAAAATCAGTTAAATACCCATTTTGGTACACTGTGACTGGAAATATCTTAGACTTTTTAATTATTTTATTTTAAGCTAACTTTGGATCAGTTATTAGCCTGTACTTTCTTGTATTTCTGTTCTTTACAGATACGCTTTGCACTTTGCTCTGTGGAGATGTATGTACTCACAGATGTAGGTTTATAGTTTAAGATTCTGTTTCCAACAAAATGACTAATGTTTTCTGTACACACTTCTGAGAATTACCTGTCCATTAAATCAAAATCATACAGATCTTCTGATTTGTACTAAAGATGATACTTTAGCTAGACAATATGTGAAAACTTCTTTCCAAGTATGATTCACTCTTTTGTTTCAAGGACAGTAAGATAACACAAAAACAATAAAATAATTTTCGACATCAAAACAAGTTTCTGAATATTTATAAGAGATGTAACATGGAGAGAGGTGAGCCCAGTAGACTATCACTTTAGTAGACAGCTCATTTTAGTGAGATGTAAAAGAGTTGAAAAAGAATTGAAAATGGTCAGATCTCCCTGTTATTTAAATGTATTGCTTAGACTGAATTACAGACTGATCCCAAGTGAATATACAAACTGTTGTCTGTTTAATGAAATAAAAAGGGAAACAACACTAGGAGTCAGAAAGGCAGCTTTTCCAAAATGTCACAGGGAGCTAAATACATATGGAAAACATTAGTGCAGGAGAGGTTTCATGAAGTTACAGATCTTGGAAACTGATAAGACAGAAAGGTTTTCAGCCTGATGAGTCCTGCCAGTCATTGTATCTGAATGTTCTACAGAACTGAACTGAAGATACAGACCAGAAAACTCTTTCATTTCTAGTTGCATTAAATATTGCACAGTAAAAAAGTCAAGGTACTGAAAAGAAAAATATCTTTTTATTTTCTTTCATCATTCCTTGATGAAACTTAGAAGTATTTTAATTTATACTGTGAGTCAAGCCTCCTGGGTAAATTTGTCCCCTGAAGGTCTCTGGAACAACATAATTCTGAAACCAGTACAACAGCGTGTAAATCTTTGCACCTGGATAAGGCACTGCCCTTACCATGGTTTGACAGTGAAAACTCCTGGCTTTAATTTCTTAGAGGTATAAAATCATGATAATGGAGAAACAATTTTAGCTTGCAGCAGTATTTAAGTATATTATTTTTAAATATTGTATGATCATAGAATCATAGAATCAGCTGGGTTGGAAGAGACCTCAAAGATCATTGAGTCCAACCCTACCGTGGTTACTAGACCATGGCACTAAGTGCCACATCCAGTCTCAGCTTGAAAACCTTCAGGGATGGTGAATCCACCACCTCCCTGGGCAGCCCATTCCAATGCCTGATTGCTCTCTCTGTAAAAAATCTCTTCCTAATATCTAACCTAAACCTCCCCTGGCAGAGCTGTATGATGAACTGTAGTGTTTTTACCCAGAGCTTTTACGCAGCCCTAGTTGCTTTAACTGTAATTTGACAGCTGAGTTTCTTGGCGAGTTTTTTTGCTGTTTGGGTTTTTTGTTCCCCCCGTTTCTCTAGAAAATTGAACTTTAATTCATATTTTGAAAGTTTCAGCCTGCTGCCCTTAAGTAACTTATAATGTGAAAAGACTAACTGTCCTTAAACTTAGGCCATGTAGCAGATTTGGGTGAAGTTCTGAAGATTGAAGGCATATACATGTAGGACCATATGAATATGAAGGAATGTATGTGAAGACTTTATATGTATTGTATATTTAAAGTTGCATGTATTTGTTTTTGTTATTATGGTATACTGACAAATAGCAATACAGTTATAAATGCAACTTTAAGGCAGAAGCATCAATCAGTGCAGTAAAAAGATCTGAATGAGTTGGCTTAAATGAATTCCAGAAGTCTGGGATGCTACAGATTACGTGTATAAAAATATCACCACGTATTTTACTGTTCAGTGTTTCAAAAAAAGGCTGAAGTTTGTATGAAGAGTTACCTGCTAGCTCTTCTTCAATGATTTCACTCTTCTTTTTCGCACTCCATATGTGTGGTTTGTCACCCCTAGACGAGCTGCTTGCTGTTACCCACTTCTGGGTGGGTTTTGGCATGAAAGAAATATGCTAATCAACACAACCTCTTCAAAGTTACTGTGGAAACAAGGGTTCTATGAAAAAATACCAGTGTCTTGCATTCACAGCAAAGCTGTACAACACTGGGCAAAATCTTGAAAGCAGAACCACCAACTACAGTGTGTGTGCTGCAGAGTGAACCTTCAGAAAGGGCAACTATCTATTCCTGGAAATCTGAACTGGTAAAGCTTCCTCAAGATCCAAACCATTCAGTCTGACATTGGATCCCAATTTCTTAATAATCATGTATGCATTAGGAAGATGTAGAAGACATGGAGATGTTTTTTCCTTGTACACCTGACTTGATCAGAAAACTGCTAACAAGAGGGTCTGTTTTGTAGCCTCAAAGTATGTGACATAATCAAGCTCATACCCATATTACCTCTTCGGGAGCAGAAGCTGCCTACTTGTTCCCACAATTCATACTCCTCACTCTTGATTCTCCTGTGGTCCAGTAATAGGGTAACACTGTGGCATTATTGTTGCATTTATTCAGGTGACATTATTGGTGACATTACATCAGCTCAAAGGATCCGAAATAATATGAGGTTTTGTTTCATCTAAAGAATTAGCATGATTTGCTTTTATATTCTGCTTTAGTTGAGAGCTAATGAAAATTAAAATAGCAATGACTTGGTTCTTTCAGGACAAATGTTACATTATTTATACCCTAATTATTAATACACTTCGACTGCCTTATTTTAGGTCCCCCTTCTCGTATTTCAAAAGCACTAGACCTTTGTTTGACAATTTAATTTACGCTATGTAAAATCAAACTGAGACTATCTAAGAGATGCAGTCCAATCCTGGGTCACAGTTGAGCCTCATAGTTATGCAAACTTATGCATTGAGTAAGTGGGTAAGTAAGGAAAATATGACAAGTTTGACTAGATTTTCTTTTTGAGGATTGTGGGTTCATTCAAACCTGGTGAAGGGCAAGTTAGGCAGATCAGAACTGAAGATTATATTAGCTTGACTCTGTGAAACGAAAGAGGTGAACTCTGTTCAGTTCTGAGCAGCAGAATTAAAGTGCAAAAATTACCATGCCATGCTACAGGAGCATTTAATAAAGTAAGGTGTAGTCACTCAGGGACAATGTGATTCTATTGTATTTCTTTGATCAGTCCCACTTTCACCAGTGTGGATGTAGCTCCCTGTAGTACTTCCACTTTTCATCTAATTAATCTCTTCTGATGACACAGCCCCTTGTAAAGGAAATTCTGCAGTATTCAGAGACATGGTTTACTCATAAAATTACTGACACAATTTCAGTTTGATCATTTTGTATATTGAATGTGTCTTGTCAAACAAGTCTTAGATGCTGTCTTGACTCTGAATGATGCATCAAATTAGCATTAAATCACTGCTTGCTGTTTCTCTTTTCAAAGTCTGTACTCACAGGTCTGCAGTTTGACATGAAGTATGCAGGATCTGCCTTTAAAAATGCAAGGAGCTCAGTTCATATCTTCGCTCTAGAATTCATTCCTGAAGGAGACAGATTGGCTAAAGCTGTGAACCTTTGTGTATTACTGATTTCATCTTCATAGCTCTAGTCTACTGCAAATCAACTTAGAATTATTATTGTGAGACCTTACAAGATTCCATCACTAGCACATATGCCTAAGTCTTTATTATTATATGATCAACAATTTTAACAATTTTATGTTAGTAGTAATAGTAATAATACTTTCAGATTATTGTAGGAACTTCAACTCTTTATTGCACAGGATTTCCAGTTTCTTGTTTTGACACTTGAATGAAGAGGACAGTGAAGGTGCTTAATTTGCTGTTTTCTTAGATACCTTAGATACTGGTACATTAAGATTGTCTCAGCTGAAGTTGTCACCAATTTTTGTATAAGTAGTCATTTAAGTGTGACCACACATTTATAGGTTATAATAAGGAAAGTTTGAAGCAAGGACTGTGATAATGTGATACATGAATCATGCTATTTAATTGTATCCCAAATAAAGTGTGATAATGGGATACATGAAACATGCTAGTTAATTGTATCCCAAATAAAACTTTACCTATAAACCAATAAGTTTCATTCATTTTAGATTTGTTTGTCCAAACCGTGAGCATGAAGCTCATGATCATACCCAAATATTGCTATATTTTAGGAGTTAAAAAAGGAAAATCAATAGTTAATAAATGATCAATAATAATTAAGTTATAGATTTAAGCTCCATAGATCAATAAAAGTTATGCATTCCAGCACCTTGTCTTGCTGAATTTTATTCCTGGCAGTATTTATGGATGAGAAACTGGAAGTGTGTAAGTCATCCCATATTGCTTAATGGAACTTTAAGGTGCAGAAATTATTGCAGAATTTATTTTCATCAGCAGCATCATCATTTCAGGGTTTACTTTGTATGTTGTGGGTAGTTTTTCATATCTTAGGAGGAAATGTTATCCTGAGGTAGTTGCTTTACAAGTTATCAGGTAATAGTGAATTATTAAATGACAGCAAGCAGTAGCCTAGATGACTGTTTTGTGACTTGTTTTTAATAGTTTTTTTTTGTGCAAAGTTTTAGAACTTTGTCATGAGACTATGCAATATTAAGTTTGAAAGATAGGTCCATTTGAGATAGAATTTTAGCTTTAGCTACTTTGTTTATAACCATGTTGTGAGAAGGCTAAATCTATTCAACCATGCTATATTGTTTTTATAGAATTTTAGCTTTAGCTACTTTGTTTGTAACCATGTTGTGAGAAGGCTAAATCTGTTCAACCATGCTATACTGTTTTTAAAAAGCATGCTATTCAAGTGGAAGAGGATTGAGAGTGTTCCAAAAGTGATGTTAAAAGAATGTAAGTGTAGTAACGTGTTCCAAAAGTGATGTTAAAAGAATGCAAGTAGTAATCTGATTCTCCCTTTAGGACATTAATCTTTTAACAGCAGTATCAGCTAAAATTGGCATTGATAATTCAATCAGTCAAGATGTGTATTTGCATTTGGCAGAAAATGGTTGGAAACATCTTCAACAAGTGCTCAAAACTACTGCTGCAGTTCAGCAACTGCTGTTGCTGAATCAGTGTAGAAAATATCCATAAAGTTTCAAAGAATATTCATTAAACACAGTGCTCATTAGGCAATTTGTGTACTCCACCACATTAATTACACTGCTTAGAAGCTGACTTGAAATAGGGATGTTTTTTCTTAGAAAACAGTACATGAGAAAAAACTTTAACAAAATGCCTTGGTATTTCCTCTTTAATCAAGATGTACAGGATTTGCTTTTCCTTTTTTACACATAGCTTTTAGTGAAGTTAATAGCACCTGCATTACATTGCTCCTCATTATAAACCTATAAATCTCTTTCAGAGACATAAAATGCCATGAGAGCTGTTAACCGGTAGTATATTGTATTTATTAGGATCATGAATCCCTAATTTGTAATTTAGAAAAGTGCCAACTCAGTGAAGAGGTTATTTACTGGCAGGTGTGTATATTTTGTATGTCTTTTTCTGAAGCCATTCTGACTTGTTTCACTGATGACTGAGTCTTAGCTCTTACAGAACACGATTTGTTGCCTTATCTCATAAATACTCTATGCAGACCCATCTTGATACTTTTTGTCAGAGAAGAAGCCAAACCACTCCAGTTTTTCTGAGAACGGCTTTCAACAGTTTCACAGTAAGAAAATTAATTTTTTCACGCCATACTTGTAATTGCATATGTAGTTCTGTGCAAATGTTCACCATTTGTACACACTATTTCCAGTTGGATTGTTCAGTTCACCCCCTCACAGCAAAGTTCCATCTCCTGGTGTCCCCTTACTGCCCATAAAATGAACCAGGAAAGAGAGGCTTCGCAGACTGACATTCAGGAATTGTGACACAGTTGTGCAGTAGGTTAAAGACGCATAAATGACAGTGAGTGGAGATCTTTTAGATGCTTTGCAAATGTTGCCATGTAACTTACCACTTTTTTCTTCTCCTTTGTAATTACAGAGATTAATTGCAGACAGCTACTCTGGGAAGACTGGGAAAGACATTTAATGTTCTTCCTAAACATAGTTTTCGAGATATATTCCTTAAGTGAAACTTGCCAGTCATCTTTTAGAATTGTATTTGTGATATACTTGAACATTTTATGAATTTTGCTGTTGTTGTTTATGAATTTTTACAGCTTTTGGGATAAGGTGGGCAAAGTCCATGGGTTTGTACAGACATGCCCAGAGGTTTCCTTACATTTCTGCCTGTCATTACTGTGATACCTTACTGTAGCTCTATGCATGCAGCAGAGGCCAGGGAATACCTTACTCTGAGTAGTTTCTGAGAGAAGAAACCAAGACAAATATATTCAAGGTGATACGAATTTAGACAGTTGCATTAGAGTTTTCTTATACTACAGGCAATAAGCACAAATGACTTTGACATAGTCTTTGTCACGTTTCTTCCTGGCTCCATCTGCTATAGATCTGCAGAGTTTTCTCCATGGGAAAAGCATTCTCTTTGGGTAGTTTCTGTCCATATTTGCACATAGCAAATAGTACTAAAGAGTGCTTTATATTCTTTATAGGAAATAGCCTGTTTAGTCATAATGAAGAAGAATTATTCATCTTCTTCAATGAAAATACAGTGCCTATCAGACCCAGAATATGATGTTCTTTCAATAAATAAATAAATAAATAAGAAGTTTGATTGTTGTCTCAGGATTGGTTTTTCTGACTTGTAATGTAATTGAATTTAACCAGAAGTCACTGCTGTAAACTGCTCATCGAAAGCTGTGATTGTACTTGAGAAATGTGTCCCAAGAAGACATTAGGAAGGTAACAGTAATTCTTGAAAGGACTGATAGAACAACTCAAGCTTATTACAGGATTCTTCTATATTTAAATGTGTTGATTAAGTCTATAAATGCACATAGAGGTCTTTTAATTTATGTAGTCAAAAATGTCCGTTCAAAAATATGGTTACATAAGAGAAGACTTCAGACATAGATTGGGATTTCCTTTCAAGCTGATCTTTAATCATAAAGGTCAAACCTTTGACATTGAAACACTTGAAGGGCAAGGGACATTCAGTTATTGATTTTTTAGACCCTTGCCAAATATCACAGCCCATAGAGGGCGTTGACAAAAGTACAATAATAAAAAGAGGTAAAAAAATCGTTCAGTCCCTTTTTGTGTCTAAATGCAGTAAAAAACTCAAGCAAAACCAGCAAAAAATACCCACCATGAACAAAAAAATGAAAAAGTTCACTGTGTAAGACTAACAATAGATTAGATCTCAGACACTATTGGGAATAGTGGAAATGGGAAAGTGTTGTGGCTAAGCTTCTATCCTCTGAAAAGCTTTCTTTTTCCTTTTGGCAGTGATTACTGTGGCTGGATGATACTATGGAAGCACAATTTCTGTTAATTAGAGTGAGCTAAAAGTTTTTTTAGAGCAAACAGTATTCTGTTGGAAAATATTGATTAAAAAGCCATCATGGTATTGTAAGCAGGTTTTTCTGTTGCACTGCGGGACTGCCTACGTTCCCGAGCTCGCGGCATCAGCGGTGCAGGACAGGCCTGCCCTGTATCCTCCTTCAAGCCAGGAGACTACTTAAAGTCAAGGACAATGTCATGCCTGCACTTCCAGTACTCTGCATTGTTAGACTAATAGAACTACTTAGGTTGGAAAAGACCTTTAAGGGACATCAGTAATTAACCCAGCACTTCCCAGTCCACCACTAAAACATGTCCCGAAGTGCCACATTTGCACATCTTTTAAATACCTGCAGGGATTGCAACTCCAGCAGTTCCCTGGGCAGCCTGTCACAGGGCATGACAACTCTTTCAGTGAAGAAATTTTTCCTGATATCCAATCTAAACCTTCCCTGCACAACTTGAAGCCTTTTCCTCGTGTCCTGTCACTTGTTACCTGGGAGAAGAGGTCAGCCCCCACCTTGCTACAACCCAGAGTGACAAGGTCTTTTCTCAGCCTCCTTTTCTCCAGGCTAAACAGTCCCAGCTCCCTTAGTCATTCCTCATAAGACTTGTGTTGCATACCCTTATCAGCTTCATTGCCTTTCTCTGGACATGCTCCAGCACCTCAATATCATTATTGCAATGAGGGGCTCAGAACTGGACACAGGATTCATAGTGCAGGCTCACCAATCCCTCAGCCAAGGACAGAGGGACAATCACTGCCCTGGTCCTGCTGGCCACACTATTTCTGATACAAGCCAGGATGTCATTGGCCTTCTTGGCCACCTGGGCACACTGCTGGCTCATGTTCAGCAACTGTTGAAGTTCCCCCACCACCACCCCAGTCTCAGTCACAGATACACAAATTTGGAAAGCTTTTTTCCCTTATGAGTTGTGCCACAGTAAGGTTAATATTTAGAAGCTGGAAGAGGCATTTTGCTTTTCACAGTGGTTCGTTCCAAATAGAAATGAAAGGACAAATGCCAACATTTCTGGCCCTGAAATTTCAAGGTAGACCTTGAGTCAGTACGATAACAGGACTCTCAGATCTTTATAAATTGCTTTTTGTACTCTCTTTTTCCTTAAGCAACTAAGAAAGAGATTATGCTAAAAAATATCTCTTTAATGAGCTTATGGCAGAAGCACCAAAATCTTACCACTGACGTACCCATTGCAGCCTCTGACTTAAGACCAACTTAAAAATTATTGTGGCTGTTTCGTTAGCTGTTTCTATGACTGGCATTGCAGGAAGGCATGTCCTTATCAATCAGAAGACAAATGTAGATTAACCAGTCTAATGGTATCATGAAAGGGTTTCCTTGGGCTGACTGAAGCCAAATGAATAAAAGAAGAGCACTGTGATTAATGACTCTTGAACAGTTGCTGTTAAGTATTGGTAAGTATTTTAGAAACATGGATTTTATGCATGACAATACAGTGATAAAGAAAGGATCTGCACATCTTTGAAATACACTTGGCAGTGCAATCAAATGGTATGACTGTACCTCATGTAGCTTTAACTATTGCTGCATGTATATTGGTAATGGTGTAACAAGGTGGGTTGTAGAGAGGTGGGGGATGGTCTCTTCTGCCATTCCTGCAGTGAGGGGACCAGAGGGAATGGTCATAAGCTGAGATAGGGGAGATTCAGATTAGATGTTAGGAAAAATGTTTTCCCTGTTAGGGTGTTCAAGCACAGGAATAGATTGCCCAGGAAGGTGGTGGAGTCACCATCCCTGGAAGTGTTTAAGAGGCATCTGGAGCTGATGCTGGAGGATATGGTTTAGGGGTTACAGTGGAGTGGCAGGCCAGTGGTTGGACTTGATCTTAGAGGTCTTCTCCAAACATGATGATTCTGTGATTCTAACTAGCTTAAGGAGGTCTTTTTGTCAGCACAGTATAACCTAGGCAACTAACTCCATCACTTTCTTTTACGTCAACAATATTTCTGTGTATACAAACTACATGGTGTAAATCTTACTCTGACACATCATGTGCTACAATCACATCTTTGGATTTCAGTTTTATGTGACAAATGTTGATTAAAATCTTTATAAATGCATGAACGTGTACAATTTCATCCTGTTATCTTAATACTAAAATTGTTCTGAGAGCAGCACAAATATAAAACTTGCCTTTCATTGTGTTTTATGCTCATAGTAAAGTGATGTGCTGCTTGTATTCTACTTCTCACTACAATGTTATATAAGATATTTCTGCTGTTATAGTAGGGGACATCATAAACAGCAAAAATCAATTGAGGGGGAGGGGAAGTTGACTGCTGTTTGCAGGTGGAAACATGCCTTGAAATCAGAAAATTGCAGCAGCATAGCCAGCAAGATGATGAAACTATACAGTGCTGAATCACAGCCTTGCTGTTTGCTTTCCACAAGGCACTGAACACAAAGCCAGTAATACACTCCTCAAGTGGTAACTAAAGATTCTTCTCACAAACTGTGCTATCAAAGAACAATTGTCTGACTGTGTATGCTTGGAAAATAAAATGATCCTGAGTGTTGGAGTAGTGGTACTGCTTCTAGTAGTTTAGTTAGGAATACTCTAGGGACTTCCATTCTTTCTTTAGCATCTGTATAGTCATAGTTGGAACAGGTTTGCCTTGGCCTCAGCTTCAGTAACTTATTACTGAGGCCTTCCCAAGGACAGCAGGGTCAGGGCTTCTTGTAAATGAATGTTCCCTATGGGACCTGTAATGAAGAGACTGTTAACTAATTATCAGTCCGTTTGGAAGGCATTCATTTTTTAATTGACCTCAAAGCATTCAAGGAACAGAAGGAATCTAAGCAAAGATGATCTGGGTCCAAGGCAAACAAATGAGTCAATTTCTTTGGTGGGGTAGTTGCACAGGTCTGTTGGAGTCCACTGGATGTACAAGCTTTTCAAGTTCAGTACTCCTTTGATTAAAATTAGGAGAGTTGTGTCTGACGGCAAGATCTGTATGTTGCAGGCAGCTTTCCCTGCCTTCCTTCAGCTGTCGTTTTCTGTGCAAATATTGCTCCTGTCATCACTTGTCAGGCCAATATTACAATGGAATTAATTTAAAACATAATCTGTTTCCTCTTAGTTTGAGCAGGAAAGTTCAATCTGTGACTTGAATGTCAGGTGCAATTTTACAGAAGCTGCTTGCAGGGCTGTTATACCCCACAGAGAAGATAATTGCAAAGTCAGAAGGAGCCTTAGGACTTTTTTGTTAGGGAGCAGGTTTTTGTCCAACAAAATGATATTTTAATTTTCACTATTTGAATATTGGCTAAAATGATGAAACTCGTGTTTCTAATTTATTTTTTACTGCTAAATAAATGAATGCACAAAACATGATACTGCTGCTTGACTTTTTTTCAAGTTTAAGATGATGGTTAGTCAAATTTTTCTGCAGCACAGTTTTCTCTTTGCATATGAGTGACAGAAGGGTGTAAGTGCATTGGAGAAGAATAGCATTCTGTAACAGAAAATTAATGTGATCATTGAGAGTTCTCCTGTAGTCCTGATTTCACCAGTAGAGAACTTAATCAAAAACTTCAAAAAGCAGGTATTCTGAAATATCATCAGCAATACAGAGAAAGATAGAAATCTGAAAACAGTAGGCAAGAGTTAAAGCTGAATGAGGTTTTTCTTTCAACGCTTTTAATCATGTTTTTGCAATAATGTTTTAAAATAATAAAAAAAGCATAAAATTAGGTGTAAAATGTTAAATTAGAAACAGAACTCCAGCTGTTCCAGTCCTTTATAATTCTGAGAGTTAGGAAGCTCTGAAGTGCCTAATTACAGAACCAAAGAAGAGCACTGTGGTCTCAGGGACTGCAGGAAAGAGAGCCTAGATGGGATTAGCTGGCATCCAGTTCAGTCACATCTTGGAAACCTCCAGCAATGGGACCTCCACCATTTCCCTCAGGAACTTGTTCCCGTGACTGATGGTTCTCACTTAAAAATATTTTTTTCTTAAGATGGAATTTCTCCTGGTGCAACTTGTATGTATCTTCTGCTCCTTGTCTTCTCCATGTGCCTCCTTGTGAGGAGAGAGCCTCTGTCCTTTTTGTACCTGCACTTTCAGGACTAGAATACTGTGATTAGGTCTTCCTGAGCCTTCTCTTTCCCCAGGAAAAAAACCCCTAACTAACTCTTTCAGTCTCTTCTCACACAGCAAGTGTGTCCTTCATGACCCTCCTTGGGACCCTCTCCAGTCTGTCTGCATCTTCCTTGAATTATGGGGACCAGAATGAGACACAGGTCTCCAGGTGCAGCCTGACAAGCACTGAGTGAAGTGAGATGATCATGGTTCTATCTATCTGTGCTAGTGATGCCCCTGGAGATGCAACCCAGTATTGGATTTGCCTTTGCTGCTGCTGCAGTGCACTGCTGACTCATGTTGGCTCTTGCCAGCCAGGAGCCCAGGCCATTTCCAGCAAGGCTGATCCCCAGCCATGCTGATGGTTGTCTGTACAGAGCTCTCTGGCTATTCTGTCCCAGGTGCAGGGCTTGGCACTTGTCTTTGTTAAACATCGTCCAATTAATAAATTGCACTGCTTTCTCCACAACTGCCTGAATATGAGCAGGTCTGAGCAGGTATTTCTGATTTTAAAGAGCAGGGCTAATGATGAAGCCCAATCACATTAATCTGATCTGCAGGATGAAGGATGCAGAGCTATCCTCTCTTCCTTTAGGCTCTGTTGATTCATACAAGGTGACCAAGTTTGAAAGCACACCTGGAGTTTACACCTTTTATTTATTAACATTTATTCAAGCTGGATTTATGAAGCAGTGTGGTGATTGTACTTCTGTTCTCATCAGTCATACAGTTAGCTCTACCATTCTGTGGACAGAAAAATATCAGGTTTTCAAATTTATGATGAGGATGCAAACTATAGAATTTTGACTGCCTAAGACAGACTGGTTTCTGAACTTGTTAAACTTGCCATAAAAATTCTGCCTGATGTTAAATATTTTATGTGCTCATCCTTCCAGTTCTAGTAATGTAACCAATGCTTGAATCAGGTCTTTGGGAAATCTGGTGGTGAAATTGTTAAGGTTGATTTTATATTCCATAGGGTTTACTGCTCCTTCAGATTTTATCTTCTGCAAATAGTTACCACGCTCAAATCAGTTCTGGCATTTCGATACGCAGTAAAAGCATTTATTCAGCTTGAGAGCTGTAAGTTGCAATTTTTTAAAGACTTGTAAGGTTTGTGGCATGTTTTAGGAACACCAAACTGCAATATATCGGAATATAAAACAACTGCTTTATAAATTGCTTTATCACACTTCAAAGCAACGTGCTAGCAGGATTGCCAAATTCAGCTGCAAAACTTGCCAGTTTGGACCATGTGAAGGCAGGTGTGAGATTACAGCTGTAATAAAACTGAAATTGAATACTGGTAGCTGAATTTGTAGTAGGCAATTGATTTGATTTATATAACATAAGCCACATGAGGAGAGATATGTAGGTCAGCATCTTCAGCTGGAAACGGTGGTTAGAAGAATTGTGGTAGGTTGCTGGGAATATTGAGTTAATACTTGTTCAGTCTGGCAAAATGCTGGTGCAGTGTAACTACATTGTGTCAAACTCATTCGAGAGACATCATTTGCAACAAGGAAAAACTAGTCAGTTATATCCAATGCCACTTGTGCCATAAAAATCGTTGCTAAAATTAGCGTAAGGACCTAGACCATATGGAGTTTCCCAGGGCAAGAATCGGTACATTAGTTGTGAGCACATTTTCAGCCTGCAAAATACTTGAGGTGTGTAAATACACAAAACAGTGATTAAACTCTTTCTAGGGTAATAGAACAATATATTACAAAATGCAAAGGGTAAATGATCCTATTCAGGGAATCAGAGGAAGCACAATCAAATATAGCCTGCAGAGTTATTTCCAATCCAAACAGTCTGTTAGGTCACAGATTTGCACAAAAGAAGCAAAATAAAAAAAATCCAAAATAAAGCACACATGCTTTAATTAAAAAAAAAATGAACAACAACAAAAAAACTCACCCTAAATAAAAACCCACTTAAATCCCATACACTTATTTTGAGAAAATTGTATTCACATTTTGTTTGCTCTTTTTTTCACAAGGAGTGAACTCATGACCTGACAGTTCTAACATGAATTGCAGATTTGATAAGAACAAGCCAAATTGGAAACTATGCTTTTAGAAAAGGAAAGTAAGATTAAACATACAGAAATTACTTTGTCAGAGAGTTTCCATTTGCCATTCCCAGGAAAACAGACAAGCTTTTGTCCAAGTTGTAAGCCTTTGGAGACTGCAACCAGTTGTCAGTGTAAACATGCTAGGGCTTAGGAGCCACAATTTCTAAAAACTTCAGCTTTGCAAAGTATACTTGAACCTCTTAGGCCTACAAAGATTCCATTGGAATGGTTTTTGCTTTAACTGTAATCTAGCCTAAGCCTCCAGTCCAGGAAAGAGAAGGAGACAAAAATCATGAAGCAGAATATGAAGAGCAGCACAATATTTCTGTTGTTATTTCTCTCTGCAAAAGTGCAGGGAGTGTATGTCTGGGGAGGAGACAAGGACTAGAAATGTGGTTTAAAAAAAGTTCATCATAGTTCAGCAAAGTTTTTGTGGTGATGGTGGGTGGCTAGTATAGATGATTTGGGAAGATATATCTTAGGGAGAAAAAGGCAGTGGTGTGTAGAAGTTGTTAGCATTTCTGATAAATGTGAGTTTCATATTTATGCTCAGTCAAGAGCCTCATGAGTGAGTGAAGAACCAGTGAATTAAAAAGAAGAAACTTAATGGAAATATATGTGTAAGAAAGAAGTGCACTAGGAATCTAAATGAGTTTATAGCAGCCAAAGTGGGAAGTAATTTTTGTAGCCAAGCAAAAGACTGTAAATAAATAAGCAAAAGAAAAATTAATATTGCAGCAAAAATGACTGTTCGATAGGCTTTAATTTGTCATAATACTCAGCAAAACATAGTCTTAAAAATTTTAGACCCATGACTATTGCTTACTAAGCACAGTGCCTTGATGATTGCCATTAGTTCAGTTTATAGTCTAGCAATTATGAAAAACAAACAAAGCCAGATAGAAAAGCAAAAGAACTTGAGATGAACAGAAGAAAGAAACCTGAATTTTAGAAAATTTCTCAATTGCAATGGCACTGGGGGACACTATCAAAATAGAAAGCATAAACTACCACTCTGGCTGGAACTGGACAGTAGGTCTTTTCAATAAGCAAAACCCTCCATGTTTATCGAGGGTTACACACATTATGGATTGGGGTTTTTTTTTTTTTTTTTAGTTAATCAAGCAGATAGCACTGCTTCTAATGACACAATATTTCATCTTGTCTTTTTGACTTCTAACAAAAACTCACAACATTACAGTTACTAAATTATTCGTCATTGTTTCTTATGGTCCCTCCCTTACCTGTTGAATAGTTTCAGTTTAATGTGACAGAGATGTAGAGGGTAAGACAAATGTTAGTTTGCCACTATCTTTTATGTTTGACAGCAGCTGCCTTGCAAGTCCCTGTGTGTGTTGTTCATGGCTCAGATGTGTGACTTTGAGGATGGAGAGAAATTAATTTACTGTGTTAGGAGGGTGTAGCAGACATGGCAAACAATCCTTACAATATTTTGATGGTCATGGGGTATCTTTTTTTCCCAGGTTTATACAGTGTTTTATATCATGGTGCTTTTGGACATGTCTGGGACTTGTAGGTAATACTGCTGAACAGTAACTGATAGTAATGAAATGATCCTTCCTGAAGATGTATAGCTGTGAGCTTTTAAAAAGTCTTGAGACTGCTAAAAGAAATCTCAAGGCATTCTAGTTCATATATTATGAACTCTTGCAGAAAAAAACAAATTAAGATGGGGGTGATGGGTCAGGGTTGAGGAATGACTTAATTTCAAGTTAAAAGACTTCATTCAAGTACTGAAACATAAATTGGAAAAAGTGAGGGCAAACTCAATACAATGTTTATTCTAAGCATGTGCAAACCTCTTTTTGATGCTGTCTTCAAAAATGATGCAGCAGCTAAATGTATTATACCCCTGGGAAGCGTAAAACTTAGGGCCTGATTCTCCTCACTACAGAATAAGAATGGTGAAAAGCAGCCTTAAAGTAGGTATAAATTGCATTTAAGTCTTCTTTATGGCTCAGCACTGGTAGAAAGGAGCCTCGAAATAAATGAGAATCAGGTCCCCAGTATTTATTTAACCCTTGGGCTTTGTATATCATTTTATTTGCACCTTTAAGAGATTTGCAGAGGGATTTTTAATCAGGATTCAGTGTACAGAAAGCTAAATGTTTTCATTGCCTTACAAGTAACTTTAATCATAGAGGCAGATCATTCTTTTTATTTCTCAAGAGGGAATGGTAGAATTTCCTGCCTTTGTACAAACGGAGCTAAATGTTTCTGACACCCTTAGTACAGTGTCAATTGGAAATTCACATTTCATGTAATAACAGACCATTTTAATTTCATGAGCTAAAGAATTGGTTTCCACTTGCAAATTGTACTGAAGAAAGCAATATTGTCAGAAGAACTGGCACAGTGCTTCAAGAGATAAATCTATTGAATTAAATAAGAGGCTTTCATTACCTTTTACATTGCATTTCCGTATAACATAAGCATTAATTAAACTCTTCATTGCTTTTTCCTATTCAGCAGAGCACTTGCTCAGTCTGAAAAGAAATGCTGCCCAAGAAAACATGTGGCATCCACAGTCATTAAAATACACTTAAGCAGAAGGGGAGAATGTTTTGGTGCATTTGGGCAAGTGGGACCTGTATACAGAAATGCATAATTTCAGGTTTTGACAGCTCCAGGTCATCTCACTAGGTGTTTCTCCAGGTATTTTGAATATAAACAGAAAGCAAGCATTTGTTTTTCAAATTTAAAGTAGATTTTGGTATATGAGGAAAGCTTCAGTGTGAGAAAACCCTTTTGGCATGAGGCAGTTCTACCTCTTGAAATATTGAAACAACTCTGCAAAGTGTGTTACCCCTCCTGTGTGTGGAATACCCAACAATAGCAAGGTTGTTGATACAGATGCAAAGTGTTCCCTGTCAAGTAGTCAAGCCTTAAAGAATTCTGTGAGTAGCCCACCTTCCTTAACTGAAGAGCCGTCATGTATATTTGGTTCTGGCACATTTCTGCCTGTATTCATGTATTTCTTTTTTCTTCTTATTCCAGGGGAACATTTGAGAATCTGCCCTCAGGAATATACATGCTGCACCTCAGAAATGGAAGACAAATTAAGCCAACAGAGCAAACTGGAGTTTGAAAACTTAGTGGAGGAGACAAGTCACTTTGTACGCACCACTTTCGTATCCCGGCACAAGAAGTTTGACGGTAGGGTGGATATAACTTACTTGTTTTCAAGGTTAGGGGGTTTAGAAGTCAGTTATCCATAATAAATTCCAATGTTCTTTTTGTTACAATTGGATATCACATTTGCAGTTGTCAGTTTGGCTAAGATAAGGGTTAACATACAGCTGGTGTGCTTATCAGCCTTGTGAGTATTGCCTTTAATTACAATGACATCAAGAATCAGAGTGTTAAGCGCCTGCAGGCTTGGCTAATGTTGAAAAAAGAGATTAGATATGTGTAGAGAGGTTTATAATTTTGTCTCCTAGTTTCAAATGCAAAATTTAGGTTTGTAATTATGTTCACTGTTGCAAGATGAACTGTGGATCTCCCATGATTTTTGTTATTGCAGAGCAGTTTTTGTGTAGTCTGTCTTTTTATAGCCTTAAGGCTGTAGTTTTAGTCCTGCATGATTTTCTTGAGATGTACAGGGTCTCTAAGAGAACTTCTGACTTCTGAACACTAAGGCCATGGTTGCATTTGAGAGGGACTGTCATACAAACCACTTAAGCAGCACCAGACACATCTTTTATACCTAAAAAGATCTGACAAGAACAGTTTGGAGGCTTTATTTACTTGTAATCAGCCTCTGTAAGAACTTTGTAAGGTCACAGTTACAGTGTCACAATTTGCTAAGTGCTTGTCTTTAATAATGAACATTAAGCAGTTTTTATGGCTGTGTCCATATTTTATCTAAATGTGAAATCTGTATTTGTGTTGAAAGTGTCCCCCTGAGCATTTTTGCACATGTGTAAGTTGAAAAGGGCCTGGCATCAAGAGGTGTCCACCAGCATTACAAAGAGGATTGCAGTGCTGCATGTAGGTGGAAAGCCTGCATACAGGTGGAGTAATGCTGGCTAAGCCCAGGTAATGGGTCATATGCACACATGTAGGAGAATGGTGGAAAGATTACATTTGGCAGCTTACTTCAAAACTCTTATGGTCATGTTCATAGAGAATTGAAGATGTCTCCAACTCCTTAGGGTAATTCTGCCTCATTATTCAATTAAAGATTTTTTCATAATATTGATTCTCTCAACATGACATAGAAGGGAAAATGAATTATAAAAGAAAGGAATGGAAAGAGTATAATATCAGGATGAGCTGGAGAAAGTTCCCAGCAGCGGATCAGATGCTAATATAATTTAGAGATTGTCCATGGAAGGTGTGGGTGACTGCGTACTGCTCTGCATTGTGATGACTTCTCTTTTTAATCTGAAGGTCTAACCTTTTGTGCAGTGGATTTTCAAAATTCTACCTTGTCTTCAAAGGTTCTAAAAAAAAATGAAGTTGTGTGTAGTATTAAAAGATGAGTGTGCAAGTAGAACACACATTTCAAACCATCTGTGGCATGTACTGGGCTTTTTTTATAGAAGGAAACCAGAATGATTGTTGGTGGTCAGTGAGCTGTGCAGTGTACTGAAAATGCTGGGCTCATTGACCACAGAGCTCAGATGGCACCTTACTCATTCTTTGGCAACTTCAGGCCTATCTGTATTGCAATTGACTTGAGGACATTATGGCTTTTTTTCAGTAACCTGAAATTCTATATCTTAATACTGATGGTAAGGTATATCTGAAAGTTACTGATTGATTGCAAATACTCCACTCTGCCTTTCTTATGGATCTTCTTCACAGAAACTTGGGGTAAAAGACTAAGTGGTTTCTTTTGCCTTATCCCTTGTGTTTTAAAGGGAATTGACATGTATTATCAGAGAGCATTTGAAATTTGTGTATGCACTCAGTATTTTAATGCTATTCTAAAGCTATTCAAAATTTGTTCACTTACATTGAAAAAGTGCTTAGTCTTCCTGGAAGGGCAAATACATTAATGGAAACATATGTTCACCTGATAGGCTATTTTTCAGTGTAAAATCAACTCAGTTTATTGCAGTTTAAAATATTCAGTATAAAACAATATTGGATTGTTAGATAATGTCAGTGTTTTAACTCTTCAAGAATCACTCCTTTTTGTTTTGTTTTTTTTTTAATTTGGTACTTTAATTGCTCAAGGGGATTTCGATACATGATTCTGCCATTTAATGCAGTACACCACAAGTAACAAAAGATACAGCCAATTGTGATGATTTTATGGTAGTTTTGTATGGGACCTGTATTTATAATGAGCAGTGTATGTAAGCAATAAAAGAATATATGAACATCTAAATAATGTTGAGATAGAGTATATTAGCATTGCTCCCATGAGGAGGTAATTTAAACTAGGGTTGCTGCCAAGCTCTCTGTTCAGAACTTTATATAATTTTTTAAACTCTTGAAAGCAACATTGGAGGGACATCTTGTAGATTTTTCCAAGTTTTTTTTCTACTGTGCTAGGTAGGCATGGCTTAGGGTAACACTAACTTTTGCAACATAAGACTTTTTAGGGGTACATGAACTCTGTTGAATTTTCATCTGACTTTCATAAGCCTTGCCTTTCTCATTTTATTTGCTTTCTGCCCCACAATCATACCCTTAAGCATAGATGGAATGATGTTGTGATTTCCATTTTGAGAGGCAATCTGAGATCTGTTTTCTTTTTCAGGATTTTGCCCCAGATTCCTATTCATGATCTAATCTAAAAGGAAATTCAATCTGCTGTAACTTGAACACTGTCTCTTTAGTCTCTGATAAGACACATTCTTTCACAGAATCACAGCATGGCTGAGATGTGATGGATGTGCCCTAGTCAACTGTCCCTGCTCAAAGCAGGCTCAGCTGCCACAGGTCACCCAGGATCATGTGTAGCATTTTTAATATCTCCATGGATGGAGAATCCACAGCCTCTTGGGCAACTTGCGCCAGTCTTTACCATCCTCACCGTAAAAAATGCTTTCTTGTGTTTAGGTATGATCAGAAGATATTGTACTTTTCTTATGATTGTCAATAATTTCTTGCATCCTAAAGCCCTTTACAGTCTTTCATTTCTTATTCACTTGCCTCCACGTAAGGGGCTGACACTGTGTTTGGTCTTCTAACTACTCCATTCTTCTCCATTCTTTTTTTTTCCTGTTTTTTTCCTCACAGTATGTGAGATTCAAAGATGTCTCAGAGCCAGAGGTCTGACACTAATTTTTCATTTGATTTCCACGTTCTAGACAAGCAATGTGCATTAGCACGAGTCACTACAGGACATAATGCCAGCTGCCAATTGTTTCTTGGCTGAGCCTTATGTGCAGATGTTTACATGTGTATTGCTCACATCTGCATATTTGTCATTACATTGTCATTTCAATACATTGTCATTCAATACATTGTCATTTCAAACAAAATCAGTATTTGTAGTTTCACTAATGAGTGCATGAGAGTCCAAAAAATCTTCTCCTAAGAATCTTGCCAAAGAAATAAAGCTTTGAAATGAGAAAAGTTCCTCTGAAACAGTAGGTGCTCAATGTTTCTAGCAAAGAACACAATACCTATTTCACCAATGGGATACACAAAGCCTTCCCAACACTAGGAAAAGGAACCAAAAACCTTTCCAGTAGATAGGAAACACACAGAAAGTGAAGAATTCTAGCAGATACAGATACTTCTTTTACCTCAAGGCTGTGGATAGGAGTAATCCAAATATGTGGAGACATGCAATGATCAGCTGTTTCCTGTTCCTGGTAATAGACAAGTAATCATGCTGCAATTCTTGGACCTCGCTCTATACCTCAAAGCAGCTTAAAATATATTATGCTCCCAATGTAGCTGTAATAGTATCATCTTATTATCACCAATTCCCCTGCATAGTGACATTGCTGAGCAGCTGTTTCACACACAAGCCAATTTCTTTTAAGTATTGCTCCATCAGCAGCTGAAACCAACCCGACCGGAAGGTTTTGTCATGAATGTTAATGAGGATACAAGTAGCTGTTCACTGATATTTTTTCACTAATCCTTTGAATAACTATAGGAAAAATATAGCAAAGAGTTTTAATTTAAGCTAAATACTTCTGAACCTGATAAAAGAGACATTGTCTCCTTGTTCTCATTAAAGTACAGTAGCTGTCTTGGTATTGGTGTTAAAAATGAACGAATGTCAAAGAATAGCTGTCATGAACCTGAATGGATATGGATAGCCTTCAGCAGAACGTGTGAGGCATGATGCCTTTTAAGGAAAATCACCTGAATAGCGTAAGAACCAATCTGCAGCTGCATTGATCTGTCATACAGGGTCATCATTCCCCATGCTCCTATTTTTTTACAGTCTAGGAGAACAGTGATCCATACCCGTTAGTGCTGCTCATATTTCTTACAGTCATTACCAGCAGTTGCAATGTAAATTACAGGGCAGCAAAGAAAATTTCAAAGATAATCCCCTAAACAATACCTACAAGAATAGCTAATATCCCTGACCCTGTATTCCCTTTTTATGAGAGAACTTGGAGAAAAATAGTGAATTTGAATCTTGCCTTGATACTAGAGCTGACAAAAATATGTTTTGAGAGGCCACTTGCCAGCAAAGTTCATCAGTGAGATGAGCTCTTATAGCCAGGTATAACGGTCTCATTAAACTTTCCAGAAAACCAGGCATCGATAGTGAAATAAGGGAGATGCTGGAAACTGGAATACACTGAGTTTCAGTTGCATGGACAGTGCAAGTCTCCTGCCCTCTCCTCCCCCTTCCTTGCACCCTTGCTGCCGAGCCTGGCAGCCCACCTTGAGCCCCAGCTCATGCCAGGAGTTGCACTGGTCTCTGTGGATTTCTGCAGAAGAGGGGGAATACAGCAGCACGGAAACCCACTTACTGTCATGGTCAGCAGGTGAAGGATGGTCTTTTAGCAGGATATTTTTTTATGCTTTGCTTTTCATGCCTTGAATGTGAAAGGGCATGGTTTCCACACCAAGATTTTTGGTTTGGTTGGTTGGTTTTTTTGAAGCAAGAAGTCAGAAGGATCTGCATTTTCCCCAGACCTGGGAGAAAAGGGTATCTGGAGGCTTCTCTGGAGTGTGGGAAAGTCAGATTGATAAATCCTAATATTATTCTAGTGCTGCTATGTCTGAGGCAGAGCATAGGCTACACCATACCAAAACTGGAATACCAAATAGTTTGGAGTTTTAATTCTGGGCAAGATGGTGATGGTTGTTGTGTTCTTTTCTTTATTTATTTTACAAGATTTTTAATGTCACTTTGCAACGTGTTCCACATCAAATGCAAAATCCATTGCAGGACAGGTGGATTTTTAAAACTGCACAACTGCTCAGCTGTAACAGTACTAGCAGTGCCACCATTTTCATATAATTCATCTACTGGTTTAACACACTGCATAACTACTGCTTTTGCCAAAATGCAGACCTTAGAGCAGTTAGAAGCCTTGAAAAAAAAAGACATTATCTGCTGACTTGCAGCATGTGTGCAAACCCTCATTGGACACCTGGCACAAGATGCTTTACATTACAGAGATTGTTGATAAGAGATGCCTTGCCTTACATTTGACAGGGAACACCAATTTGAAAAGAAAATATTATACACCAGATCAAAATCCTAACGGAGTTGATAATGTCCTAAGAGGAACTTCTATTGCATGCAAACAATTTTAGGGTCTAATCTTGACATTACTGTTTATCAAAATTAGAGCAAAAATTGCTTGTTTTATTTATTTATTTTAAATTAATCAAAAGAGGACAGATAGGAAGCCTACAAAACTTGGAAAGGATAGTTTGGCCTGGTAAGAAGAACAGTTTCCAGCCAGGGGTCCAATTTCAGTAACTTGGTCAAGTCCAGTACTGAAAGGCAGCACTGTGTCAACAGGTGTCTTCTGTGCACTCCCTGCAGCTGGAAATGCACTTTGTGCATTTGGATGTACAGTTCTCTCAGCATTTCCTCAGCTTCATTTGCTAAGTGCAGCTGGTCAGTAGAGCATGTAATTTTCTAACCAGCTGCATCAAGTTTATGAAGATGCAAAGCAAAGAACAAGCTGGCACCCTATGGTGGAACAGGCAGATGTCACCAACTCTCAAATGAATCTTATTAGAAAGAATGTTGTCCAGGTAGAGCCAAATCCAAACAGGCTTTGACAGGGCAATGATCCAGTGTTTTTCGTGTTCAACGGAAAGCAGAATTTGCCTTGCTGAATATTAGACATCCACAGTATGGAGTACTGGTGTAGGTTCCCTCAGTAGTCAATAGGGAATGAGTGGTGCAAGTCATGCTAGTCTAAAGTTTACACCTCAGATAGCTCAGGAAAAAATCTTTCCCTGGAGTACGTATTTCTCTGTATTGATTGGAGAGTGTATGTAGTTCAGACATAGCTGCCTATACTATGCACTTACTTATGCATTTGTTCAGATAAATTCTACCCCAAGGAGCAGAATAAAGGAGTGAAACATCTAAAACACTTTTGAGACTCTCTTTTGTGCTTTATTTTCAGAAGTCATCCTCCCTTTTTTTTTTATTTTTAGCATTTTGTGGGGAAAAAGACATTTAAAATATTGAGGCAGGTAAGCACTGTAGAGATAGTTATCTTATGCTGGTTGAAACAAAAGGCTGTCCTGTTGAATTCAAATGACATTTAATCTTCAGTGAAGCTCTGAACAGTGTATGTTTTTAATATTTTATGATGGAAATTGTTTTCTTAACTTTGTGTCCAAACCTTAAAAATATCAACCCATAAGTAAAATTACTGATTTACAAATACTCAAAACCCTGCGATTAAAGATGCTGCATATGCATGTGGACAAGAGTGGAATTAATAATGGACTCAGCCTCAAGTCCATAATACCAATGAAAGAGTTCTGACAATCATTTGTCAGAGGCTCTCTTATCCATATGTGATTCTTAATCTGATGGCAGGTGCTCACCTGTCACGTAGCAAGGAGAAAATCATGCTGTGAGAATCAAAAATAGGGACTGTACAAAAAACCCAAGCTATGAAACGAGTATTTATACATATTGTCAGCACTCTGGATAATAGGAACTGTAGCTTTAGAATTTCTCATTTGTTGTCCTCAACCCTCGTTAAATACAGAAATACTGTTTTTTAGATTGATCTCTTGACTGTAATACACAGGCATTGTTATCTTTTTGCTGACCTTCTTTTCTTAATTCTTTTGCCTGTGTGTCCAAACAACTGGGAAATTAAAAGGAAACTTGGTATATCGTGAAAAGACTCCTGTAAGAATGAGAAAGTGTTTAATGAATCTCTGTCCCTGTTCTATGCTTATTTAAAAGACTTCTGGTAGTTTATTTTAAATTAAAGTTTCTTTTTTTCCTTTTACCACTGCTCTGTGGTTTACCAGAAAGAGATGGAAATGGCTCTTTTGCTGAGAGAGTGTCATAGGACTGTCACTTTCAGCTGTAAGATAGATCCTTTAGGGACAGAAGGGAACTATATGCCTATGTGCCATAAGAATACTTTTAGAGATAGCTTTAAAACAGTCATATGAAGGTCCACTTGTGCTATACTTAGTGGCAAATTTGAAAATTGCATGTATAAATCAGAGCTACCAGATCTTCAGGAAGTGAATGGGAAAAATGTGGCACAGAGGTATTACTCCTCAGGTCTTCCCCCACTTGTTTTACATTGCTCTCATTCTGTACCAGTAGCTGAGAGGTAGAAATAAACACAAGCTGCCTGGACTCCCAGAGTGCAGCGTAGCTGGTTTTGTGTGTGGGTGCTGGTAGCACAGAGCAGCAGTTGGTCTCCATGTGGGCAGCCCCTCTTGGTGCTGGTGAGGGCTGACAAATGCTGTGTGGGCAAACTGGTTAGTGTGACACCATACCCAGCTGGTGTTAGATGGAACATCACCATCACTAGAGCAGTTACTGCTGGCCAGACTGCCACAGGCAAAGTGAACATGGACCACCAACATGAGCCCCACTGGATTATCCATACTGCAGTGTTTCTTGCTTGTTGGTACTGTGCATGAGCATTCAGGTGTCATTTCTGAAATACTGGATCTTTAAAATTGCATGGCACCTATGTTATTGAAATGCTCCAGTTTTCCAAAATACATTGGCACAGTGAATTTCACTGATGTCATGCTTTTGTGGATTCTTTTTCTGAATTTTACTGATTCAGTTCCCACTCTTTCATTCCTTGGGATATTTGCATAAATTTTAAACTTTGTCTTCCACTTTTCCATCTTTTCAAAGTTATGCTGAAGTGTGTTTGCTTAGTGTGTTTATTGTATGTGCATCATGTGCTCAGTTTACTCTGGGATATGTATATATTAGTTTGCAATCTTTATCAGAAATGAAGTCTTTCAGTTGTAACCTGTGTGCTTTATTCATTCAGAATGATGTAGCACTGAAATGTCAGCTGAGTGTTTCAGTGATGTGCAGGTCAGTTACCTATCGTTAACAGCAGTGATATTGCAAGGGCAATGCATGAGCAGGAGGTGAGATGGAAAAAGTGAGCTGGGAGGGGGAGAGAGAGAGGACCAAAAATACTATGTCATGAGCTATCTGTTAAACTATAATCATGTAAAGGACAGTATATAGTTTCCAGAAACAATCTCAGGTAACTTGATGCAGCTTTTCTGGAATATAGTCTTCAAATCGGTGGAGAGATGGATGGTGGACACCATTGTACTTGCAGTCTGCTTTGAATCAATACCAAGAATTTTAATTTAAAACCCCCCAAAACTTCAGGTCTGAAATATATCTTCTTCAGCATATGGCAAGTTCTTAATTGAGCTTCCTTAGGTGAAATTATTTTCTGTGAATTGATGGCTTTTTGTGTTTTCATGGGAGCATCTAGAAACTATTTACTATTTTTGAGTCAGGAAATTCATCATCTCACAGCTAAAAATCCTGCCTTGCTCTGGAAAAGCTACACTCATAGTGAAAACATTAAACATATGTGAAGCAGGAAGGAGGTGAAAACAGCTCGTTTCAGAAACGTAGGACATTTTCAGTCAATGAAATCTCAGCAAGATCACGTCCAGGAAAAGGCAACAGCAGGTAGTTGTTGAGTACTAACTTCATTGAGTGGGTACAAGGTATGCAATTTAATTTTTACTCTGATAAGAGCAACTGGTCTATGCAGGTGCTAAAACTGTGCTGAGGAAATCAATTCAGTTGTTATCTCCTTTTTTCTTCTTCTGACATTGAAGCGTTTTCACAGGGGTGTGCAGCTTAAGGAAGGCATCAATTTATACAAGCTTGTTGTTTAAAAGTTAAATCAAAGTTTGGTAGGTGGAAGATGAAATGATCTCTGCTTGATGTGAACTAGGTTTTGGAGTGTGTAAAATCTCTAGAGAGGAAAAACGCGACAAGCTTTCAAAGCATGACAAGAAATTAATGCATGTGAAGGAATATTTACTGTTTTCTTAGAGCAATTAAGACTAATCAAATATATAAAATTTGGGTTGTTTAATTTTCCAAAGCTGGGAACAACTGCATGAAGAAAATGTTTTGTTTCAATCAGTACACAAAGCAAGAAGCAAGACATGCAGTTGAAATATGTATTTCATGTCAACAAAATACTATGCATTATTGAAAAACTATTTAGTTTTGAATTTCAATAATTTCAGGTATTTCAAAATACTTCAAATAAATGCTAAAGGTTATTTCCAACTGAAAAACTCAACATTTGCATTTAAAAATGAGGAAACAAATATTATAAACTCTTTTCCAATAGTACATTTTATGACACAGTGAAGTTCTATGAATTTGTGAAAAGCATCAGCACTGCATTTTTAATTTTTACAAGTTGCTGATGTTAACACTTTGATCAGCTTTGCAAGCAAATCTGAAACACTCCCAGGAAAGTAGTGTTTTTTCAGCATCTACTGTTACGTATATCTCCATAACTTTCCTGGCACTCCTACCAGTAACTAACATATTCAGTTAATCTCTCATTTAATAACTTGTCTCACCTTCTCAGGTGCCTAATGAAGTTTCAGTACTGTCCATGAGCTGAAGATGCTTCGAGACTAGGAGGAATGGATCCCATCTGAGTCTCAGACATCTCAGGATGGGATCTGCTGTCTAGCGAGCTACAGCTAGTGGAGAGTTACAGTTGTGAAATTCATCTGCTTTTTAGTTCAATGCTCAGAGCCATCCTGTTCCTACATGTAGCCAATATTTGAGATTCAGCTTCCTGTTTTCATACCAAAACATACACGCTATGATATTATAAAAGGCCACTGTGGACTTGTAAGCATATTGGTATTCAGCTTCTGAAGGTTAGGATTTATTAGTCATTCAGTTTTTAAGTATAATTAAAAGTATAGAGGCTCAACCATTCTAATCTAATTGTGTAGCAGTAGGGAAGGAGATCAGTTTGCTTGTTTGTTTCTATTAGCTGGAAACTCAAACCAGTGAAACTTCCATGTTTAGTGAGTTTCATTACATTGCCACATCCTCCTTGGTCCCGTTTTGCCACATTAACCCAGAATCCAATAATTCTTGGAGTTTTCCTCAGACTCTTTTCCTAGTGATGCAACCAATGGGAACACCAACATTTCAGACAGAGGACTCAGCAGTACACTGTCAGAGATTAGATTCTCAAGCATGTTACATGATGACATAATTAACGACAGGGATACAATAAAATGCCTTGCAGGACAGGGATCCCTACATGACACGTTCTCTATTAAATAAAAATGAGATATTAAATAGCAAACAATCATTAAGGAAATTTAAATTAAGAATTTTGCAGCTTAGATTGGAAATTACCATACAAGAGACTTTTCTTCCCCTCTCCCCCCAGTTTATAGGATTGCACTCCATGAATAAATATGGGCATATCTTTAGTAATTTTAGTGGTTTCAGTGTCATGCAATCTCTGCATAGATGCAATCACTGGATCAGTACCTGCCTTATTAAGTCTGCATACCCTTGTATAAGAACTTCTTTTTATGCCAAAATAAAATATGATGAAAATAGGAGAGGTTTTGAGAAGTAAAAGAGAAATAGGAAGAAATTTTCGTGTGGCACTTCAACAATGCTCCTTGTGAAAGGAAGGTACTGCTGGTCTTACGAATTCAAGTGTACCTGAATTCTTTTTTCTCTAATTTTATGTAGTTCTTGAAAAGGAAAAAAATTATTAATATTTGTTCAAAGTAGTAATCAGCTGGTTCTAACAGCAGAGCCAGAGAGGGAATACTATCCATGCCAGGATAATATCATGCTTAACTGTTCACAGTGAGCCCTAAAAGCTAAGCGATTTATTTGGATTTTCCAGCATCTTACATTCCTACATTATCTTCCTTAATGTGACTGTTTCTTTGAACTACTTTCTTTCATATGCATGGAAATCCATGACTCCATAAACCTAGAAAAATCCTTGTACCTTTCTTAGCCCAAGGATAAGTCTGTGCTGGGCCTAAATATACTCAGGCTTAATGCCAGGACTCTGCATGAGGATCAATTGCATTTTCAGCTAATGCATGAAATAAAATGCAGCAAGCCAAATCAATGTTGTGCCCACCATTTGTGATAAAAGCCCTTTGAAATAAAACTCCTTAGCCTCACCTTCACCTGGGCTATGCTTGTGATTTATGTAGCTGCATTGCTGAGAGATGTGTTTCTTTAGCGTGATCTGGTTTGCTACTTACGCATCTGTAGGTTGCTTGCTACAACTTCATCACTGTTGTAGCAGTGTGCCTGGGAGGAAATGGTCTTGTTCATCTGTTTCTAAAGAGGCACATGGAGGAAGGCTGATGCAGAAGAGGAAGGGAAGCTTAGAGGTGAGGAAAGGACAGATGAGAACTGACTGTATTTTTATAGTGGGCTTAGTCCCATGAAAGGGTGGTTAAACATTGAAACCTGGTGGCCCAAGGAAGGTCACCTTAGCAAAGGTGTCTCACTGAGCAATCCACAGGTCTTTATTGCCATTGCAGCCTATGGATTTATTTGTCAAAAGTTGCAGGATCTGTTGAATCATCTGAATGTATGAGCAGGAGAAGGCGGCTGTTACCTGAGGATTGTTTACCAGCAGGAAGTTTTTGTTGTTGTTGAGTAGTATCTGGGACATAAATCTGCTCTCCTCCTGGCACCTGCTTTTCCTCCTCCACTCAAGAGACTTCAGAATGCAAGGAGTATCTGTAATTAGGCCTTCAAATGCACAGCTTGAAAGGAAGCAATTTTAGCACAGCATAAAGACAATAGCAGTTTCCTGGTTTGACTAAAATTTCTAAATATCTTATTCTCCTTAATTTGCATCTCTAATGCCACTTTTTACAAGTTCCCTAAATAGAAGATGTGTTACTGTGCAGACTGGCAATGCCCTTATCAATCATCTGTATTTTATTTATTGATTTTTACTGCTTTAACCATAGCCAGAAAAGCTATAATGAATATTTAACTTAAGAAAAACAGTGATGTGAGAGGCTTTTTATGTGATCTCTGGAATAAAAACAAATACAGGATTAGAGGGCAAAAACACAGGCCCAGTGACCATTTACAGAGATTGCAGCATTGTAGTTGTGCAAAAGAATGTGCCCCTAGACATTCCATTGACAGGTCAAAGTAAAATTCAAGTGATAATATTGCCTGTGAGTTTGTGCAGTGCTGTCCATTTTAGATAAAGAGACGAATATCAATCTTTCATTTTAACTATTGTAGCATTACTAGACATACAGGTAGCAAGATAATTTTCTGATGGCTAAAGGTGGCACAGATAAAAAGGCAAAACAAAGCGTCTTTGTAAGGAGTACATTTCTAGGTCAAATTATGAAAAAAATAACTTAAACGAATAAATTAACAATGAAATAGCAAAAATTAAAATTGCTTCTGCTTGCAAAGATTTATAAAGTACTGCCTGAAGTTACTTGTTTCAATGAATTACCATTGTTTTCCTTGCATAAAACTCATGTACAGGACCTCAGTATTCCTAGGTATGGGTTCTTTCCTTCTGTCTTTTTAAAAATCTCAGTTTGCTACTCAGACCTGTCATATCCTTCTCACTTGAAATTTCCTTCATTAATATGATAACCATGTTTAAGCTGGTTATAATTAAACTCCTGTTGTTGAAGAATTGTAGATGCCAAAGTTTAGGATCAACCACAAGGCCACCTTACTGTGATGGTCGTGAATACCATCAGTCAATTTTAAACCAGCTCAACTGTTTTAGCTTGTTAAATCAGAAAAAAATGTGCTGTGATTTCGTCAGGTAAAAGAAAGGGGAGGAAGGGATAAAAAGAGAGAGGTGAAAATTCAGTGGTCTGGCCTTGTAGTATGACAAGTAACTCTTTGAGATCAGAACAAAATACTGTAAAGCGAGTAACAAAATTAGGTGGAACTTTTGAGAAGGAACTCAGTGTAGGTGCTTGGCTGTCTGCTTATGTTCAGATCTGACATAAAAATATCAAAGTACTAATGCAGATATCAAGCTCTTAGGAAAGGGCCAGACCCTACTCCCACCAATGCCTTATCACTTAGTCTATTGAAAAGACTGTATTAGACTCCCCAGTAAAACAGCACACTATCAAATTCGCTAATAGACCATCTATGAACAAGTGCAGCAAGTTCTGCAACAGCTAAAAGGTTTCTTCTCAGCTTCTGTTTGCAAAACATGTGTGAGTTAATGGAGTATCACATTCACATAGTGCTGAGGAATTGACCTGGAGTCTCTTCAGGAAATAGATCTAGGTTTTATCTAGATGTACTGTGCTTTACAATGGAAACAGCCCACGTTTTCTAATAGGACAATACTGTTGATTGTTCATTAAATAATAAAGGTGCATGGCAACTATTTTACCCTGGATTTTTACCACCTGTACATTACTGTGCTGTTCCTTCTTGGAGGGAAGTTACCTTTCAGATAAGGATTTCTCATTTCTCTGTGTTTCTCAGCTTAACTGTCAAGTAAACCAGGGCAGCTCAAAGTTTACAGTCATGATCCCAGTTTGTGTGACTAGGGCAAAGAAAATAATCTTTTGTTTCCAAAGAGTTCAGTGTCATTTGGGAAAGAATTTGGGGAAGAGTTTAGAAATGTCTAGACAGTAGAGCACTTTCAAGGCCACGTTCCTTGTGAAAGCATGTTGCTGAGATTAGTCACAGAGATAATGCAGAAATAGAACTTTTTCTGATGCTTGTGTCAATCTGTCTGTAATAGTTTAGCTGTTGAATATAGAACATGCTTACGGATGGATTTCCTGTTAATGCTCTCATTTCTTCCTAGGTAAGATATGAAAAAAGGTGGAAAACGGGTTTAGCAACTAGAATTCAGTAGCTAAATTAATGTGGTCTGAAAATTACTATCCTCTACCCTATCCACTACCAAAAAGACAATTATGAATTGTGTATTCATTCTCTGTTTTTGACACTGCATCTGCTTCAAACATTTCTGAAATTACTCTCAAGATGCTTTGCTGAAAAGAAAATTTGTAGTCAGATTTTGCAGAGTTGTGCTGCATTGTCATGTTTTAACCAAATACATCATTCTCTCTAGTCACATATAGAGACTTCATACAGATTATTCACAGGGGGATGAATATGCAAAAGATCATCCCAGAATGACAGAAATGGAAATCATAGTTGTTAAATGAGAATGTAAATCACATGTACCTAAACCTTTGAACCACAAACATGCTAACCTTGAAGCACTTTAACCTGTCCAGATCTTGACAGTTCTTTTGTATATAAGACTATCTTAGACTTATTTTTTCAACACATGTATTTTCATTTTACTGTTTATATTTTAATACTTTTAAAATTAATTTAAATCAAGATTAGTTGATTAAAGTCTTGAAACCTCTCTGTGAAATGAGAAAATATTTTTATAATATACATATACTTACAAAGGTGATGAAGAAGTTGAGGCACCTCAAGACAATCTGACTTGCCTGAGCTCACAAATTTGGTAGTGACGAAATTGCAAATGGAGCAAGAGCTAGTTTTCATCTGTAGTCTCTCTCTGACTTTTTTATATAACTTCACCCTCTTGATGTTAATACCACAAAATTTTTAGAGAAAGTGATAGTTTTTCTAGATTTTCATTGATCAAAGCTTTTACTATAAGGAAGCATTCTTTTTGGGTTCTCTTGTAAGTTTGATTTTCCCTCATAGGCAGTTTTTATTACTTTCTAGTAAATTCCCTTCAGTTCAGATTTTTGCTTTAGAAATGTCTAGACATATGCACAATATTTGAGTGCACTGTGTTGCCACAGAAGAGGTTTCTCATGTACAGCATCCTGTGCGTTAGGAAATGAAGCTGAATTTTTTTGCCATGCTACAACACTGTGTTACACATTCACATTACATTTATTATCCTCAGGTCATTTCCCCCCATATATACCTGTTGAATTTTTTCTTATTACTCTCAAATGCTTTCACTTGCATTTTTCTAGATAGAACCTACTTCACTAGTGACTGCCAATTATTCAGTCACTACAGTCTTTTAGTCTTACCTCTATATAAGCTGTTGTGGCACCTCCCATTTTGAAATCATCTACAAATTTAATTAATGTGCTGTTTACTCCTTCTTGCAAGTGATTAATAGATGATTCATTTGCAAAAAAAACACCTATTCTTTATCTGACACAATCTCTTTGGGATATACTACTAACATAACTAATTAAACTGCTGAAATTCACCCACAGCCTCCTCTCATCATTGATATTTCAAAACAACAGTATCAAATTTCTGCTCTGCAACTTCATGATAGTTTCCCACAGCTGAAGTGGATCATTAAGCCCCAGTTATTTATCAAACAAAGCAAGTCTTTTTCTTCAGATCTGTTACCAAATTGCAGTAGACTTGTGGCCTTCTTAGCATTCAGCATTCATGAAAGCATTTAAGGATGTCTGGTACTAAAATTGCTTCCATGAGTACTACTGAGCACTGCATCTCACTGGTTATTAAGGTGCCTAGTGTATCTGTAAACAAGTAAAAGAGTACTCACCCTTGATTTTCTCAAGCTTTCTCTAGAGTGAACAATATATTATTTCACTAGGACCGCCTGGGTTTTGATTTTAGCTAGTAAATTCTGCCCAAGGCACCAAGACACCATTTTGCAGTGAGCTAATTATAAATTATGAATATTAAACTAGATATTAAACTAAACTATTGCAGCACTTCTTAGCTGTTAAGCAGAATCTCCTGACAATAGGTTCTGTAGGGAAGAACTTCAAATACAGTTTCTATTTTGGAACTTTTGTTTCAGTGGCCAAATACTTTATATTTACATTATTTCTATGCAGAACTGGAAAACCAGTGTCATCTCTAACAACACTGAACAACAGTTCAGATCAGTGGTGTCTAATTAGCACTCCTCTTAAGACTATGTCTTCTTCATAGAGGTAAGACAAAGCTGCCTTTCAGGCTGGAGAGAGATTTTATGCTGCTATCTTCTGTGCATGTGCATGATTTCCAAGAGGCAACTTTGCTCATGACTTTCAGAAGTGGAAGAAGGGTGTTGTTTAACAGCACATGCACTTAGTAAAGAGCAGTTTCTGGCTTTTATTCTTACTCCTTCCTCTCCAGCTATGCCATGTTATTTGTCCTCCAGGAACAACTTCTGATATCACAGGTACTGGAAAGTGGCAGCTGTTGCTAAATAATGGGTTGTGAATGATGAGAACACTGAGAGAATTCACTTACATTTACTGTTTATTTGATGTGATACAAATAGTTGTGATTGCATGGCCAGGATGTCAGCATACCTGCATAAACAAACAGACACACCAGCATCCAGAACTATTTACAGGTAGAAACAGTAGAAATGGAAAAAAAACAAGCATTGAATCTCCTCAGGACCAGAAGCAAATCCAGAGGTAGAAGCACAGATGTACCTAGCATAGTGCTGTGGTCAGAAATATTTAGGAAGAATAAATATAAACAAAGAGAAACCTGGAAAAATACATATATTCTATGTCTTCAACAGATGAAGACAATAGGAAATTTGCTTGCAGATAATACAAATGCACCAAAATATCCATTCCTTCAACTGACAGCATACAATACATGTAATTAGATTTCTGGCTGGCCTAGCACCTGCCTGTTACAACATTTAGCTCTGAGCTATCCAGCATCTTAAAGCTCTGTTCTCAAAGGACTGATGGGAATCAGGATGTCATCTTGAGCCTTTTCTCTTGAAATACCTGTGCAGAGAATACCAGTCTAAATGTTCTTCTATTCCTTATACAGCTATTGCTTGAAGATAACTTATTAGTGAAATGATTGATTTATGCTTCGACCTTTAGTGTTCAGTAACTGATCTGTTTGTCTTTGCCTTCAAAAGGCAGAAATGCATGTCTTATAAGGTAGTCCTGCTGTGATTTCAAAACATGGTATTTTAAATGGAAACAATGAACCCTGGTCTTTGAAAATGCTTCATGAGGAATATCTTAATAGAGATGATGGTATTGACAAAAATACCAACAGTTATTACACTGTATATACATTTTTCTGACCTGGAAATCTGTGTCAAATGTACATGTATTGTGTATAGCTGTATACCCTTGTAAACATGAATAGATGTTCTAGTTTTTTCACAGAAGCTTGCAGTAAGAAATGCTTTCAATCAGTTATCTCATAACTAATGTTTAGAACATCTGAATGACTGAAAACACTTTCTGTCTTTATTACTCCATAGTTTCAAGTTAATTTTATTTAGTTTTAAGGCTTGATTTGGGAAATAAAAAGACAATCCCAAAGAATGAGATGTGGAGGCATTTAGGAATTTGGTATTCTGTTGTTGCTTCTTAATTTGCAAGTATGTTCTTACAGAGTCTCTTGCCATCCCTAGAAACTGTGCTCTGGAATAAAAAGAATGCAAATCTGATGTCCTGAAGTGCAGCAGGTGTTGGCTGTGTCATTTCAACATCAGTTTGGGGTTCAACAGCCTTGCAGGACTGAGATTGTCAGTTTGCAGGTGTTAAAATTAAAAGACTGTGAGGCCAGCTGCATTCAGGCACTGCGAGTGCTCACGGCAGGCATTCAAGGGCAAATCATGCTTGAACAGCCTGATTGCCTCTCCGACAAAATCACTGGCTATGTGGATGAGAAAAGAGCCATGGAGGTAATATACCTTGACTTTGGTAAGGCTTTTGACACCGTCTCCCACAGTGTTCTCATTTGATAGCTGAGGAGACCCTGGCTGCCTAATCTGACTGCTACGTGGGTAGAAAATTACCTAGGCTGTCAGGCTCAAAGGGCAGTGATCAGTGGCTAAGATGCCCAGCAGGCAGCTGCTGAAGAGAGGATACCCAACACACTAGGGGATGAGAGCTGGGGCCCAAACTGTCCATCTGTGACCTCAATGGTGACACAGAAGAAACTTTTTACATGGCACAAAGTTAAGGGAAATGTCTGGAATGGTTAGGAATTTAACTTTTATCCAAAGGCTTATCATGGCAAACGATCAGTGGCTAAGATGCCCAGCAGGCAGCTGCTGAAGAGAGGATACCCAACACACTAGGGGATGAGAGCTGGGGCCCAAACTGTCCATCTGTGACCTCAATGGTGACACAGAAGAAACTTTTTACATGGCACAAAGTTAAGGGAAATGTCTGGAATGGTTAGGAATTTAACTTTTATCCAAAGGCTTATCATGGCAAACCCGAATTAACTACTGAGTCAGTGCAGGAATCTCATGAAGTATCATGAGCACCTAGGAATGACAAGCCATGTGCAGTCTGGAAAGCAAGTCTGAGAAATAGCCCTGTTGAAGGGACCTAGGAGTAAATGTGAACACGAGGCTGAATATGGACAGGTTGCTTTTTGCTTTATTGCAACAAGTACGTCTACTGGGATATATGAGGAGAAGCATAGGTAGTGGAAAGAAATCATAACCTCTTCTACTTAGTGCTGTTGAGCCACACCTAGAATACTCCATTTTAGGCTCCCACTTCAAAAGAGATGTGGAGAAAATGGAGAGAGATCCGGTAGAGGGTTTCAGAATGTGTGGTGACCTATAGTATATCATATACAAAGATAATCAGGAAGTATTTGGTTTGCTTAGTCTGACACAGAGAAGGAAAAGGGGAGCTGGAATAGCTGCTTATAATTTCTTAAAGGATATCTAGTGCCAAACGTAATAGAACCAAACTCTCTTTAGGAAATCATAGAGTGGTTAAGATTGGAAGAGACTTTAAAGATCATCTAGTTCAGCCTCCCTGCCATGGGCAGGGACACCTTCTACTAGACTAGGTTGCTCAAAGCCCCATCCAACCTGGCCTTGAAAACTCCCAGGGATGGAGCATCCCCAACTGTTCTGGGCAACTTGTTCCAGTGCCTCACAACACTCACAGGGAAGGATTTCTTCCTAATATCTAATCTACACCTACTCGCTTTCAGTTTAAAACTATTACCCCTTGACCTATTGCTGCATGACCTTGTGAAAAGTTCCTCTCCATCTTTCTCCAGCTCACTTTAGCTATTGGAAGGCTGTCCTGGAGCTCTCTTCTCCTGTTTGAACCACCCCAACTCTCTCAGCCTCATGGAAGAGGTGCTCCAGCCCTTTGGTAGTCTTCATGACCCTCCCTTGGACTTGGTCTTCTTATGTTGAGGGCCCCGGAGCTGGATGCCATATTCCAGGTGGGGTGTCACAAGAGCAGAGTAGAGGGACAGAATCACCACCCTCAACCTGTTGGGCACACTTCTTTTGATGCAGCCCAGGACATGTTGGCTTTCTGGGCTGCAGGCACACCTTGCTGGTTTATATTGAGCTTCTCATAAACCAACATGCCCAAGTTTTCATCCTTGGGGCTGATCTCAATCCATTCTCCACTTGGCCTTGTTGAACTTTATGAGGTCTGCACAGGCCCACCTCTCAAGCCTGTCGAGGTCCCTCTGGATGGCATCCCTCCCTCACAGCATGTTGGCCACATCTCAAGGCCCCAGATGGCCATGCATGGAATGGGAGGTAGGTTTAAGTGACCTCCATAGGTCCCTTTCAACCAGCATTTCTGAGATTCTATGGTTTTTCTCATGACAATATCTGGAATAGCCAGAACAAGAAAAACATCAGATTTTTAAAAGATTTTAAAATCTTAAATAGAAGCAGGAAGCAAATGGTGTATATATTAAAAAGGAAGTGGGATATTCTTAACAAAATATGTATGGGCCCAGAAGAACTAGGCTTGTGTAGAAAGCTGGAAAAGTTTCCCTTCCTGTTGTGTTTTAGCTTCAATGCTTTCTGCCCATTTATACCTCTCCTTACGTGCTTTCCACAGACTTGAATATACAGTTATTCAGAGTGTTTTCCTCTGCCTTTGGAAGTTAGATCTGTTCCAAAGTCAACCTGTCTGTACTTTTTCCGCAAGCATTTCTAAAACTGGCTATCACTTTCCATTAATTTATGAGATACTTATGTTAGTTGCTGTTGCTCCCAGTTCTGGATGATTCTCTTTCTTTTTTGCACAGGGCTTAAATATTAAAGCTTGGATACCCTTCTGACACCAGGCCTTTTTCATTTAGCTTAGTTCCTTGTGGTTTGCATCTTGGTACCTATGCCTCTCTCTGCCTTTCTCCCTCTCCTTCCCTCTCCCTCTCTCTCTTTTCTTGAATGGGGACGTCAGCCAGTGTGTGGATACCTTCATCTGAGCAAATTGTCTCAACTCCCTTGATAGTCAATGGAGAGAAATAGGAATTCTCAGGGTATAGCATATTTCCTACTTTAGGATGGGTTAGATGCATACATCTTACATGTGGCTCCTTTTCTCTATTGACTGTAGGAGAAATGAAGATTAAGCCCTTCAGATGCATGTCACAGGTGTCTAAAGTTAGGCAAGGGGATATAACAATACATCATCAGAGTGATCACAGCCAGAAAGAATAATGTTGCCACTATCCCGTGATAATAGGAGCTATTTCTTCTTCATGTTTTAAGAACTTGTTATTCCTTCCATATTCAGCGTCCTCTACCTAAATTTCTGTGCTGGGTTTTGTTTTCCCCATATTTTTATGCTGGTTAATTTTTAATTAAAGACAGTGTATGGAGACATCACTGCCCTCCTTTGTGTTCATGTATTAGGAGGTTTCAAGCACTGAAATTGCACAGAAATGATCGAAGGATCAAAGTCCTGGTTATCTCACTGCTGGATTTGCTGATGCAGATTTCACCTAACAGAAACAGAGTACCTTAAGTACTACTTTTCTGGTTGTCTTCTTTCAGTCTTTTGCATTCCAGTTATTTGCTCTGTTATGTTGAATACTATCAATGCTCCCCAGTCTGAGAAATATTATAATGTATCTGGCTGGTACAAAGTGCTTCTGCTGTGTTTTAAGTATAGCATTATGCAGCCAATGAGGTTTTAATGGCTCTTTATCACAGCTGGACTCCAGTAATAAATGCATCAAGACTTCAGACACTTAGAATCTCCTTATATGTGACTGAGGACAATGAAGGAAGCGAAGTACATGGGACATACACTGAGATTATTTTGATCTACAATAAAATAGCCAATGCTATAGCACTATTTTCAGACGCTTCAGATTTAAACTCAGCTCACTTCAGATTTTAATGCATCAGAAAATCGATATTAGGCTAATTTTATAGACATAGGAGCAAACCTTCAAAGTTTTCATTTCCAGATATTCATGAAATGTCTGATGATCCTTACAAGATGACCTTTTTCAATCACAAGTGATAATGAAGCAATCTGCTTCAGAGATGTAAGATCATCAGGTATCAGGTTTCCTATTCTTCCAGATTTCATTGAAACTATGATTTAAAAGAGGAAAGGTTGACCTGAAATTTGTTTATTAATTGGGTTACTGACTTTTTTTCTCCTTTCTTATTGCAGGCATGTTTTCATTCTTTTATAATTATCCTTACTGCACTAAATACAGCCCAAGTGATTTGCATGCATATGTGAGCATGAACTTCGATACATTGCACAAATATGAACACATTTGTCTTTCACTTGTATTGAAAAAGTAAACCTGGAACAATTCTTGGCCTGCAAGTTATTGTATGTTTTAGATCACTGAAATAAAAGTCACTTTCAGTGACAGTGTAAACAAAAATAAAACAATAAAAAAAGTGAAGGAGTAACTTATAGATCTCTTCACACTGTGTTTTACAAAACAGCTTGATAAAAGTAGTTTTGTTCTACCTTTTATGAATTTCATGTAAGCAGCAGAGTCAGGTACAATTGAAAGTCACAGAAAATACAAGACAATCTCATAATGGAAAATTTCTCGTATTTTTCAGTAAATAGTAATAACTTTACTTCTGAAACAAGTATTCTTCATGTCCCATTCCTGTTTAACTCATTGAGATATTAGAACTGAAGCATCTGATGTTACTTACGCTGCCACAAGCCTCCCTATTTTTCATTTGATTTCTTGATCAAAAAGTTTGAGTGTGCTAGTGGAAAGTATGTAATGCTGCTCTAACGTAATGTTGGATGGGCTATACTGGAGGTAGTTGATCTTTATCTTTCTCAGAAACAAAGATGCAGTTGCGTATTTGGGTTAGCCCCATATTTTGGTTTTGGATGCTCAGGAAGTGCCTACATTCTTATTGACTTTGATTTTCACTACAGAGAAGAATCCCTCTTCACCAAGTCCATCTCTTTTCTGCATGGTGGTGGTGTCTGGATTAATAATTTCTGAGGTTTGTGTTGTGTAGTTATGTAAAATTCACAGAATAAACCTAGTCTGTGGTATTTTAATTTTTCTGCTTTTAGTCAAATGTGATGCCCTCAAGCAGTTCTGGTGGCAAGTGTTACAGAGTTTAAACATTCTTGTTGTGGTTTCTCCAGCCCATTCTGTCTAAGAGGGATCATTCCTTGTTTATTCTAAGTGTGGTCTGCATTGTGGAAATGGCATAATGCTTCACAAGTTTTGTGCTCCAGAACAGACACCAAGTATTTTGAAGTCCACACTATAACAGAAAAAGTGATAAGTGAATATTTTCTAAGATGCAAGGTGAAGTCAGTATTTATAACAAAGATTTTATGATTTGAGTTAACCAAGATACTGTTTCTGTACCATTTTTCAAATGGAATGGGTGCTTTAGATGACTAACACTCCAGTTTGAAGCCTATTTTCCCTTCCCTTTCTAACTTACATATTGTAGATAGTTTTACTGGAAATTATTGCTTGACCACAGTCAGGTGTTCCTGTGCAGAACACACAAGTAGAGGGTTTAGCATATTTTAGAAAATGCTATTTTTGCCTCTTTCCATTTGTAAAACATGATGAAAACTTTCCTGATCATGATCTCTTATCCGTCACTTATTTCTTTTCAATATATAAAAATGTAATTTAAAATAAATCACTACATTGTTCCTGCCTTCAGCCAAAATGTCTTTCCAACATATTCATCATGGGTAAAGACAAGTTTGGTCTTTTAAAAAATATGTACGTGCATGCCAGACATCCACTGTTGGGTTAGATTTTGTTGTGTGCATGTCCCAAGAACATCTTGCTATGGGCAGACTTTGGCTGCTTCACGTGGCTCATTATGGCATCACATGTGATTGTTCTTCTTTGAGAAGAATGATATGCTGATGAAGAATGAGTTAAATTTATAAGGAAGCAAAATTAGCTTAAGGGCAGAGATAATGTGCTTACCTATGATTATATTCACCATTTATTCCTCTGTGATTATGGGGTTAGAGGAGTTTATTGATTAGCTCTCTTCTTCAAAATTACCATAACAGGTTTTTGTTATAATAAAATTGAAAACAACAGTGTGCTATTTTAACTCATTTGAGTCTCAGAATCCTTCTTTTGTTTCTAAAAATTTTTATGAATACATGGAAATTTTAAGCAATTTTGCCTTAAGCCAAAAGTCTTGGGGCTTTTTTTTCTTTCCATGAAAATGTGGATTCAGGAACTATACTTTGTAGTTATATTGTCTTGTTATCTGCTGTTTGCTGTTATTCTAAATGGTTATCAAAGTTAATCAAATATGTTTGAGCTGTTTTGTTGAGAAAAATGTGCTGATGGTTAGCTTTTGTTCTTTCGGATTCTCAGGGTGGTATTTCACCTCCAGACTGCACACACTGAATTCACTCACCTAAAAATAGACATGTTTGCCTTTTGAGATGCTTCAGGGTTCCCGAGACACATGCAGAGGTTTGGAAAATATGACACAGTCAGAAGAACCAATCTACCAGTGTTCAAATAATATCGTATCCTTGTATTTCAGCAACTGTTTCATATGCTGAATGTTTGTTTTTGAGCAACATTTTCTGATAAATAGACCTCGTGCCCTATGAAATGCCACCAGTTATTCCTCCTGGCCTTCAGGTGCCTCTTAAAAAGGGCATGGTTGAACCATGGGCAACCTTCATACCCTAAAACACCTCAAATGGCTCAAACCCTCCACATGGATAACTGAAATGAGCCATCAGCTCTCTCAAGGGCAGAGTAAACAGGAGACATCAACTAGGAACAATGGTTTTCTTCAAGGCAGACAGAAAAGGCAGTGTCTCTGTGATCAAATGACAAGAGAAAGGACACTAGAAGGAGTCAGTGAATTGTCCATGGAGTAGTCAGGTGCTTCAGGTGGCTTTACCCATGGCAGACACGGCACAGTAGAAGTGGATTGACATTTATGTTTTGAATTGGTGAGTGTGAATGGTGTGAACGTTTCAGCTGATTACACAAATACCAAAGAGTCCCATGATTAGGATATTGCAGTGAATCAAAGCTGGAGTTGTCTAGGCTAAAGTCCAGAGCAGGAGCATCCAGGGTGATTTGTCTTCCTGCTATACTGTAGAACATGGGGAAATTAGATACCACTTTTAAACATAGAGAGAATAAAGTATGATCTCAGAGACCCAAGCCACTTAGGTCAGGAGGTTTAATGGCCTTGAGCAATAAGCAACAGTGATAAGGCAGAGGGAAAGTAATGAGAACATGACAAGTTGGATGTTTTGAGACTTTTAAGCCTGTCAGTAAAAAAATAATAATAAAAAAATCCTCCTGAGAAGGTCGGGTTGCTCATCAGTAGGAAGCTAATTTGTGCTTTATTAGAGCTAATGTTTTTTCTTTCTGAGATTTTTTTGGTGTTTTTTTTTCTTTTTTTTTTTTTTTAAGCAATGTTTATTTTCCTGCTCTTATTTGAAAGAATGCATTTTCACTGCTGTAAAAGCCAGAATCTGCATGTAAATGGAAGTCCTTCAGTGTCATCATGGGAAAATTTCATTTTCTCATCCAAGGATGATATTGTTATATACACTTCTTAATACTGAATGAAGTGCAAACCAGAATATTTTATTTAAATGCACATTTTGAAAAATGAATGCAAAGTTATCTTTAAGTTTATTTGGTATCAAAATGCTGTTTTGGGTAAAATGAATAAATACTTAACCAAACTAAAATTCACCTTTTCTCTATATACATTTTAATAAAGCATTTTAGGGCTAGTCTCAAAGCAAGGCTACTCAAGGCATCTTTATTTATGAAAAGTGACTTGTGACAGGTAGGACGTAAGTCTCTAACTCTTTTGTTTTGGTTTCTGTTTGAGGGGGGAAAAAAAAAGGAGTGTTCAGTGTCCTTGCCACATAAGATATTTATCAAGGAAATTGCTATTGGTGTGGCTGCTAGTATGGTGCAAGGATGGTGATTGTCCTAGTCCCAGTTCCCCTCCACTTAATTACTATATGCTTTCTTTGTTCTAGACACCTGATTTTGTATACTTCCTGTTGGAGTCAATACATTGAACTAGACAAACCTTTTTTTGCTGGTTGGTTTGGTTTGTGGGGGTTTTTTAAAACGTTTTTATTTAAAGAAGTACTCTGAATTTTTGAATCCAGAAGAGGACTTGATGAACAGCAATAAAATGGCAGTGCTCCACTCTCTTATTTCTTTTTGCTATAAAAAAAAGATCATTCTGTAATAGTTTCTGGTATATTAAAATTAAAGTTAGGTACTATTTTCAGTACTCTTTTCTTGTGTCCAAAGAAGAACAACAAAGACAGTGGAGGGTCTTGAGCACAGGTCTTACGAGGAATGGCTAAGGGAGCAGGGGGTGTTTAGCCTGGAGAAAAGGAGGCTGAGGGGGAACCTTACTGCTCACTACAACTGCCTGAAAAGAGGTTGTAGTGAGGTGGTTGTTGGTCTCTTCTCCCAGGTGACAAGTGACAAGATAAGAGGAAGTAGCCTCAAATTGTGCCAGGGTAGGTTTAGATTGGATATCAGAAAAAATTTCTCCACATAAAGGTTTGTCAAGCCCTTTGACAGGCTGCCCAGGGAAGGGCTGAAGTTGCCGTCCCTGGAGGTATTTAAAAGATTTGCAGATGTGGTGGTTAGGGATGTGGTTTAATGGTGGACTTGGCTGGTTAGTTTCTCTTCAGTGTCTTTTGCAACCTAAGTGATTCTATAATCCTATGCTTGGTTACGATACACATTCAGTGTGCCATTCTCTGTCATACCTGGCATTTTGTATTTGTCATTTTTTAACTGGGGTAATAACTTTATTAAACTCACGACACACCTGGGCTGACAGAGACTGCTAAGTATTGCCAATACCTTTTTCCTGTCCTTAGCAATTAAAAAAACACTTCTTGATACTTAAAAAGAACCAAGTTGCTACAATTTGGTGCTTTACATCTGTAAATAGTAATTAAACATCTGTGAATAATTGCACATGAATAGATTAGCATTGAATTTTAAAAAAATAGAAGAATGTCATTAAAGCACAGACTGTAGCAATACACAACTATAAAATTCTTCACTGGTGTAAAATAACAATAACAAAACCCAGCTGTCTTTCAGAGGGATTAGTGTTGACACCATTACAGCTTTCTCACTTTCTCTACTTTGCTGTGACATATGATGGTCTAGTGGCAGTACTGAAATCTATCATACACCAAACCTGACTAATGCACATCCTTTTAATGTAAAATCAATAAATCATGAGGTCAAGCACCCATTCCTGCAAGTAGAGACACATTTTATTTAGGAAACAAAGCCTTCAATAGATGGCTTTGAAAGCCTTCATAAGAGTATCCATTTCTTCTGTGTTCTTCAAGGGTAGGAGGATCAGCATCTGGCTCTATTAGATATCTGAGAGGGAACATTCTAGAGAATCCTTATCAAGTGAGCTAAATAAATGTCTCATTGGACCATGAGGAAAGTTTTACAAAGCAGCAACAAAAGCTTGACAAATACAATGCCTGTCATGATGAATATTGAATCACAAATACTCATATTTGTGCTAGCAGTCTTTTGCAGAAGTGTAGTATCATATGGTTCTCTCCTGTTTCAATATGTTTTTCCTTCACTTTTCCTTTATTCCTTTTACTAATCCAAACCAGTTCCTTGATCAAATAATGAATGAATATATTTGAATAGCAGTATTTGCCTCGATACAGTTTTCAGGTTCAGGTAGTCTTGGCACATTACATTTCTGAGAAGCCAATTGTAAAACAAGGAGTGACCAGAAGTAAACAGAAATAATAAATATGCAGTGGAAAATCATATAAATTGGCATCAATTGCTCTCTTTAATAGTCTTTTCCTTGAGAGCTTGAATCTATTCTTTTTACAGTCAACAGGAGCCTTTACGCTGACTACAGTGAGTTTTGAATTATTTGTTACTATACAGCTATGAAGACACAATGTTAAGGATACCTATGCTTAGGAAGGAAGGGACCTTTCAAATCCACAGGTTTTGCTTTCAGTTTATTAGAATGACACAGATTAATATTTTAGCCATGTTAGTTGTTAAATGCATCCATATTGTAAAAAGTTCTGCAACTTACTGAAAAACTTCAAGCTTCATAAGCTCTGCATAGTGAGCTCCTGTTCTCCTGTTATAAATTGCCAACTCCAGTATTATTGCAAATCCAAATAAACTCCCTGGTGATTACAGATTGCAGTCACAAATCCAAAAGGTACAACACAATATACTTTTCTTAGCTAAATTAATTATTTCAGTTCTGGGCAACTCAATAGTGAGAACTGAACCACCAGCTGGCTAATATGTACAGTCAAAACATTTAGCAGCAGGTTTTTACATTAGTAGCAGCAAGAATCCATTTCACAGAAGACAACAGAGAATAAATGATTCTCATTTTAAGAGTCCTTAAGGCTAAAGTGCTTTATCCTCCTTAAATGTTCTGACTAACTAGCACCACATGATGTCATCAAGATTAATTTTATGTAGGTAGTTTCTACTGCAGAAATACTGTAGAAACGTGTACAAGGCTATGGGAAGTAGGGGAGACAGAGAACAATTCATGGAAAATAGAATTTTCCAGTTTCATAACCAAGCCTTACAAGTCTCAGTTCTCTTTGAAGTGTGAAGGAATCTCCTTTTTCTAGTTCCTGATGTTGGGATTGTAAGCGCAAAGATGGAAATGACTAATCTCTTCCCTACTCCCTGGAGTTTTCCTTTCCATGAGTCAACATGTGGGCTAGACCTTTTTTAGAGACAAATTTGCAAAGAAGTGGTGCAGCATTCTTCTGGAAAGCATACAAAAGACAGTACACCTAGGAATGTGCAATTTTAGTTTTCTATTCAGCTGGGCCAGGAAAGATACAAGGTAGGTTGGGTTATGGTGGAGCTTTTTGGTTTTGTTTTTGGCCCCCACCCCAGAAACACCTTTTATTATGTAATTTGAGGAAACGACATTAGTTGTAAAAAAACATCTTTCTCAATAACACTATCAGTTGTGCTTTAGCTGTCTGAACTTCCATTAAAGTCAAAGGAGGTACAATTCTGTTCTGTAAATATCAGTGTCTGGTTTCATTGGACAAAACCCCAGAATACCCAAAATGTAGCAGGCATGACACAATACTTGTTAGAGACATTTATGAGTCTGATTTGTTTTATGTTGGTCTATTTCATGAGAACTCTGTTCCAGGCTTGTTGCAATTGACAGGAATTGGTCCATTAATTGCAGTAGAAAGATAAGACACAGGACATTTTGGAGACCCATATTCTTCTGGTGTGACAGTTTGAGGCCAGGAAGATTACAGTAATGCTTTTCAAATGACCCTAGATGTCTGTGATAAAGAAATCAAACTGAGTGCTTGCAGTCTAGCTGAAATCATCAGTGGATGCTGGCATTTCCTCAGCTATACAGTGGGATAAACTGAGTAGCTCTCCGGATCCACCAATACATTCGCCTGAACATACCCATCTAAACACACATACAAACACTAGACAATTATCTAGCTGCTTGCGTCAAATTCTATGTGAGATGACCTGTGTGTTCCAAGATACATTCTTGTTTGTCTCAGTGGCATTAGATTTTAGCAACTGGTTTTCAGCAACTGAATTCAGACTCATCAGCTTCCCAGGTCTTCAGTCAGTGTAACAGAAGGCTTTCCCATTCCCAGATGTCACAGATATGTTGGGATGTTTTGAATTAGACCTTGTGTTAGACACTTGCTTGCAGGCATCTATATTTAGATCTTTCCTATCTGAAGCCAGTGTTTGGTGTGGGCACCAGGAGATGCATTTGGTGACCTAGTATGAAAACTTAATGCAGGACTTGATGTTGCCTAAAATTCAACATAGTCAGTGAGGAAAGTAGGATCTTCCAAAGGGAATTTCAGAGTAGGAGCATTAAATAGATGCTTTTTCATGTTATGCAGGTTTTCCATGTTTTGCCCAGGAAGGTGGTGGAGTCACCGTCCCTGGAAGTGTTTGAGAGGTGTCTGGATTTGGCATGGAGGAATATGGTTTAGGGTTTAGGGATTACAGCAGAGTGGCAGGTTAATAACTGGACTTGATGATCTCAGAGGTCTTCTCCAACCTTGATGAATCTATGATTCTATAACCTACAGCCGGGATGGGCAGAATTTGTTGTCCATTCGGACTGACAGATAAACACCAGGTACACTGGAGATCCACAATATTCTGACATGGTAGCTGGAAGCCAGGTGTAATATTCTGAGTGATCTCAAGGTCCTCTAGACACTATGATGAGACATTATTTCTTCTTGTATGGACAGATTCTCCTAACTCAGGCCTTTTTATATTTTTATGATTCTATGAAATTCTACTGTGCACAGAGAAGCTCAGCAAAGAATGATACACACAACTTACTAGTGCACAGCACTTATGTACTGGCTAATACACACAACAGGTAACTGGGGCTAATGAGCTACTGGGCTAAGCATTAATATGATCCTGCAGTGAGACACCCAAAACTGGGTGTCAGCTGGACAACCACTCAACAGTCAGGTGAGGGACAGGTTGATGCTCAACATTGCTGCATTTCTGCTTTTTTGCCTTTGTGTTTTATACTTTCAGTTTTCTTCTTCTCAATTCCTTGATCTCCTAAGTAACTGCTACACAATTGCTCAGTTGTCTCTGGTTTCGCCTTCCTTGTACTGCATGTTGTAGCTAATGGACTTTTCTCCATCAAGCTGAGCCAGACCAGTCTGGCCTCACAGGGAGCAAGCAGACTGTGTGGGCTGAGGGTTGCAGAAGTGAGTACAAGGTCCCCAAAAGACTTGCATTTTTCTGGAGAGGTATCTGGAGGTCAGGAAGAATACCATGGTGCCTGAAATGATGCTGAGTTCGGGCAGCTAAGTCATCCACAGGTCAATATTTCTCCATATGCTAGTTCCTTGATAAGTAGAGTCATAGAATCATAGAATTTTAGGGGTTGGAATGGACCTTACAGATCATCTAGTCCCAAACCCCTGCCATGGGCAGGGACACCTCCCCACTAGATCAGGTTGCTCAAGGCCTCATCCAGCCTGGCCTTGAACACTGCCAGGGTTGGGGCAGCCACCACATCCCTGGGCAACCTGTGCCAGCATCTGTTGAAAGAAAGGTCTGGGAAGATCACATCAAATGCTACTGTATATGATAATATTCTGGCTAGGAATAGCAAGACTTAATATACTATCTCTTTGTTTTTTATAAACTTACCTGTGTATTACCTGAATACATGCAGAATAAAATATTGACAAATTACATTTTTTCCCACAATTAACACACTGGCTATGAAATTGTGATAAATAACTGTATTTAACAAACTTCTTACAGAAAATTAGAATCTGATGGAAGCATTTATGAAAATAATTTCCCAGCCTGCTTCTTTAATACTTTGATGGCCTGTTTTTTAATTTCATCACTGGGAGAGGACATTCTTTCACTCCCTGAAGAGTGGAATGGAAATTAATAAAAATTTCATATTTTGTCACAGTGGGATTATTTTTAATATTGTCATAATGATGTGGATGATATTATTTTCCTTTCTTCTGTTTTGTTTTGTTTGTTTTGTTTTAAATCCATAGCTGTAGGATGTGTTATATAGACATCCAGATAGCTTTCAGAGTTGGGGAAATGAGGATGCTTAAAGATGTTTTGATCTTCTCAGGGACAAAAAGATCTAGGACAGAATGCATCTGTGTTTCTCAAACATGCACTTTTATCTCACCGGAGTCAGTGGGATACAGAAAGGTGATTAAAGTTAAAGTATTGCTTGCATGCATTCCTTAAAGATGAAAGGTATAATTCTGGCCCTATCCTGTCCTGTCCTATCCTAATCAAGTTTATAGTTTTCCTTTTATTTGAAAGCTGATTAGGCAGAATAGGTGAGGGGAAGATGTATCAGTTGAACAAAGAGTACTTTTTCTGTAAATTTTTAATGAATCTGTGAATTGATAGCTTTAAAATAAAAAAATATTTTTTGTGGAATTTGGATATTTTAAAATGTCTAAAATAGTATTTGGGAGAAATGACAGAGCACAAAATAAACTCAATTTTGAAAAAAATTTCCCACTTTGTTGGTTGGGTTTTTTTCTGAGTCAACTCATTTACATTGCCTGAAATTCACAAAACATTTTTGCTTAGGTGAACCCTATATTTTTCACAAAAGTAAGCTGAATCCAGCGCTTACATTTTGCCACTTTTAGCATGCTGAACTAGTTTGCTGATTTAATGGGTCAGTGTTTCAAATATGTCAGGTATTGAATCCCAAAGTCAATTTTCCAGATAGTTGGGCAATAAGACATTGTGAAGGAAATTCAGAGCTTCTCTGGGCAAGAAAAAAAAAAAAATTAAAATTGTGTTTACATTGAATGTAAAATATTTCCAAATGTTGATATAGAAGACAGATGAACACCAGGTGCAGAAAATCATAGTAGAAAGAGGTTCAGAGCAAGAAAATATGTGAGGGAATTGAAAAAAAACTTGTGGAAGGACATCCTGTCTACCCTAAAACCTATGTGACCAACATCACTCTTTGAAAGTGAACTTAGAGCCTTTCAGAGAAAGGCAGTTCAGGGCTGTTATTACCTTGAAACACATGCAGTGTTGAATGCAAAATATTTTTATGATCAAAGCCACATCTTTTATACTGAGCCAACAGTATATTGTGAGTATGGTACCAATGTTAGCAGTTTAAGCAAATAATTGTTGCTATTCCGTTTCTAATTACACAACACAGTTAAAGAAAAATATCCCATTACTAATACAATTTAAAATGTTGCACTTACATCCCAAGAATGGGAACATGCATAAATGTGCTTCTTTTTCCTGGGGTTTTGGTCTCCCTTCCTCTGCTCCTCTGGTTCTAATGGCCATCAGCATTCAGCTTGCTTCAGGAGTACTTCATCAAGCATGATGGCAGCATCCCAGCTTTGTACTAGCAGAAGGCCACTGCTGGTGCTGGGTAATTCTTCCCCTCTGCTCCTGGGTTTGCTTGGGAGGATTTACACACAAATTTTCCTACATCTTCTGTTGAGTCTGTTTACTTGTTATACCTTCATTAGCTCCCAAGTCAAAGCTGTCTATGAGATTCTACAATGGTGTTCTTGACCTTTGCCCGTTGTCACTCTTGAACTAAACTCAGCTTTACCCAGCTCCTGAGGCTGCATCCCTGTAGTAACCAGGAATAGACATTGGTGATTTATTTGTAGCTCTGGGATCTGTTTTATCCTCCCCTGTCAACACATGCCCCCAGTCTATGTTACCATCATACGCTTGCTCTGCTTTACATAATGTTTTTGTTGTAGAGCTAGAGACTTTTTGCTGTGCCTTTTATGTTTTAAAGCCATGGATAATGTTAATCATTCAATACAGAATTACTGTCCTATAACCATTGGTGATTTATTTGTAGCTCTGGGATCTGTTTTATCCTCCCCTGTCAACACATGCCCCCAGTCTATGTTACCATCATACGCTTGCTCTGCTTTACATAATGTTTTTGTTGTAGAGCTAGAGACTTTTTGCTGTGCCTTTTATGTTTTAAAGCCATGGATAATGTTAATCATTCAATACAGAATTACTGTCCTATAACATGTATGTTATGTGTGTGTGTGTGTGTGTGTGTGTGTCTGTGAGTCAAAATTATAAGTATTTCTGTGCCACCACAGAACTGCACAGATCTAAAGCTAGAACAAGTTAAATTATAGCAAGCTGGTCATTAGACCACCGGTGATAGAGATAAATCAAAACAAATTTCAGGCTGGAAAAATAATGCCACATCAAATACAATACATATGACAATTACTGTGCTAAATGAAGAGGCTCAATCTGTTATTATAATCTAATCTCTGGTTTCCAGACAAACCAGGTAACAGACTATTGCTCAGGTTTGACTCCTCTGAAGAAGAATTAGTCTTATTTCTGTTTTTTTTGGTGTGAGTACAGAGGGAAAAAATAAGAAATTTTGCTAACAAATATCGAATTAGCAGGTGCGCATGAGGCAGCTAACAGCAGATTTAAAAATGCTTTCAGAGATATAGAGAGGTCTGTAGATCAAATGTGAAGTCAGAGCATGGAGTTAGATTGTTTTAAAGAAGATAGAAAAGAATATGACAGTTTTGCCACCAGTTATATTACATAAATACTGAAGATTTGTAGTGTGGCTTCTTTCTCTTCATATAATTGGATGCAAGTCTGTTATATGATGAATATTTCATGTTTTGTAATTGTCATATGTCACTATATGACATAAAAACATGATGATCACAGCTTCTGACAGAAAGCAAAAAAAAGAAAAGGAAAATTTTGAGGTGTGATTTTAAAAAACCACAAGGGTTTGTAGAGAAAAACTTCTACTTTAAAAAATTTGGTATAAGACAAAATGAAAAAGGCAAAGATTTATGCTCTTTCAGATAGAGGATTTTTGTTCTTTTTCCATTACTTAAGGTTTTCATTATTTAGGTTCATATTTAAACAGTCTCACCTTTGGATAAGAGTAGGAAGAAGGCATGGATCTGATAGTGAAGAAAGAAATTTCACAAACATAGAAAGTTTACAAAGTAAAATCCCTTAAGCTCTTTCAAAGGGCCATAGTACCTTAAACTCCAAGAAGTTTAAGCTTTCTGATAGTTTTGACCTTTTGGTTGTATTTCTCCAGAGGGTTGTCCCAAGTTGATTTGTTTTAAGAAAGATAAAGAAAAACAGGAATCTCACACAGTTCAATGACTGGAAGTATAGAGCCCTGTGTGTGGGGAGGCAAGGTGGACACCATGGATGAGTACAGGCTGGGGACAACTGGATGGAAAGCAGCTTTGCAGAAAACCACATAGAGGTATAAGATGTGAGCATATTGGAGCAAGTCCAGTGAAGAAACACTAAGACTGTTAAAGGACTGGAACGTTGGACCTGTGGGGAGAAGCTGAGAGGTCTGAGGCTGTTTGGCATGGAGCAGAGAAAGCTGGGGGCAGGAGGAGGATCTTACCAACATGTACAGGTGCCTGAAAGATGAAGCCAGGTTCCTCTCAGTGACAGGACCAGAGGGAATGGGCACAAACTGAAACAGAATAGGTTCCCTCTGAACATCAAGAAGCACTTTTTGACTGTGAGAGTAACCAAGCACTGTCAGTGGGTACCCAGAGGGGTTGTGGAGTCTCCATAGTTGGAGATATTTAAAATCTGTCAGGATACAGTCTTGGGAAACCTGCTCTACATGGCCCTGCTTGATCAAGGGGGGTTTGACCAGTTGATCTCCAGAGATCTCTTCAAACTTCAGCCATTCTCTGGTGTTGTGGTCATGGTGCTTTAGTGTTGGTGATTTGTGAAACTGTCTCTTATGTCATTTGAGAAAAAGCAGTAAAATTGCTGAAGAGTTTTCAAAAGACTTTGTAAGAAGTCTTTGCCAACTATAGATAACTGATTTACAACAAAATTCCCACATCCCAACAAGAAACTGTAAGGTATTTTATTATAAGAGAACTTTGAATGTAAAATATTATTATCTCAACAAATAATTTTTTGCCACATGCTTACTAAAAATGTTCAGTGATAGTGAAGGTAAGAAATAAAGTTGCTGTAAGAGATCCAAAATCCCAAGGATAGCTCGACATAGATGGACATGTGTAATCATCTGGTGATCTTTCAGTACTTAGAAGACCAAGTAAAGTTTCATCAGCATTTTTAGTTTAGACAAACAGCTTCAGAAAATGCAGTTGTATGCATAGCAATGAAAATTTCTCAGCACTATTTTATAATACAAATGTCATTTTGTACCGTTGTTTTCTGTGTAGCTGAGATTTTTGTCTGTTTAATTTGAATGAAACAGCTGTTACTGGGTCAGAACAAGCAAAGTCAGAAATTGAACTAGGTGCCTTCCATCACACTGTGAAATACAAGTATTCTCTTTCATCTTATAATTTAAATTCTTGTGAGAAAAGTTCCAGGGAAGTAAGAAATAGATGTACTTCTTTAGAGGTACAAAGCAGGTACATTTAACTTTGAATGGCATGCAGCAAAAATGCTTTTCTCTGTGTCTTTCAATTGGTGCCAATTTGCATTAGAAAAGTGTCTAAGTAGTTAACATATTTAAATAAGAGCTTTGAAGAGAGGCTCTATATTCTGCATAAAAGATAGGTATTCAGCAGTGTTTACTGAATTTTTTAAAGCTTGGAGTGTTAGAGAAAATATCTTTCAAGAAGAAAATCTATTTCTTCACATATATATGCATGAAGATTTTTATATGGTGACACTATGCCGAATGATTGAGCTTGAATTGATAATTTACAGAGGCAGCCAAAGAGTATAAAAGTAATTTTTAAAAAATCTGTGTAATTAAGCATGTCAAATGCAACCTCAGTAGTATCTGGGTTTATATTTCTATCTGTGTTTATTCATGGAAATGTTGCTGAGAAACCACAACATTTTAAATTTAGATACTAAAAATAATTCTTTATAATTTTATTGTTATTAATCTGGCACTTGTTCAAAATGTCTCTCTGAGACACCAACTTGAATTTCAACAAGATAATTAGCAGCACCCCACCAATGTGTACGTGTGTTGGTTTGGGCTGAAGTTACAGCTGTGTTACAGCATCCACTTCAAATCTAAATACTGCTTTGAAGAAAAGCTTGCACACTGTGAGTAGATGATATACACGTTTGATTGTATCCTGTTGACCCCATTTTGACGGGACATTAACTTCCATTATGCAGTTCACTTGTGTTTCACCTGATATGTCAGCCACAGTCTATAGTAAAGAGTCAAGGCCTCACAGAGTATTCTGATAATATAGCCAAGATTTGCTGGGAGATCAGGACCAAGTATTTGCTCTAAAGCACGTAGCAGAATGGTTTTAGTGTAAATAAAGTTGTGCATGGAAGCATGAAATTGAGAAAGTTCTTGAAGCCTCTGGGAATGGAGGGAGCTAGTGCTTCTGCCACATTTGACACCCTTGGTTGGGTGATTTCTCTTCAGAATGGGGTGAAATAGGATAAGAAATCAAGAAGTGCCCATTACACAGACCCCATAATTTCTTAGAAGGTTATAATGTTGGGAGCCAGTAAAATGCATGACCAAGGGTGAAACTATTCTATCAGTAAAAGGTTATGGTGATATGAAGTGAGTGTATCAAAAACTGAAACTCTACAGTTTAGTTTCAGGTGATCGTTGTTTTATTCTTTGTTTGGTTTATTTAATAGAATACCTTTTAATTTTCTATTAATTCTTCAGTATTATTAGTGCTGCCTTGCTTTATTCTCTGAGTCAATTCAAAAGTAGTACTTAAAAATTGTTTCTCAGAGCTTTGAATGGGTTTCTTGTCTACTAGGCATATTGCTGCAGCTCAGCTAGAGCATGCAAGAAAATTAATTAACCTATGTTTTCCGAAAGAAGCAGTTTTAGAGAGTCTGAACAAAATGTGTCTGTGTGAAGTGATACAAGGTAGAATATGGGCAGAGTGTTAGTTGGAGAGAGCTCATCCAACTGTAGATTTAATCTCAATGGATGTTTACATTGAGGTCCTAACATGTCATTCAGAATGGATAAGCAGTGATTGCAGGTCAATTAATTTATAATAAATGGGAAATTCTGAGGCTCTGTTTCTTGCATATTAATAAACTGAGCTTGTGTGCTTAATAGTTTTGTTTGGAATTACAGGATAGAGAAATATGCATTTATTTTCTGATCTTCTGTATGAGCTTCCCGTCTTTGTTTTGGAACATCTTGATGCTGAGCATCTAGCCATGCATGATTTTTGGGGGGGTTCTAAACTAAAATTTCTGTCATCATGATGAAAAATAAAGTGCAGACAACTTAATTAAAATACCTATATATAGTCATCTAGTGCCATTTGCAATGTGATATTTTTTTTGACCTTCAGCTGTGTCAGAGACCAAAGGAAAGGTTGCCTGGCTCAGAAGAGCCAGGTGGGAAAGTGGTGAGGGAACAGGGCAAGCTCTGCTCAGGCAGGCAGCTTGCTGCTTCCCTCAAAAGTCTTGAGCCTTGGATATTCCTTGGATGGGACTCAGTTTCAAACTAAAATGCTTAAATTTAGTTGTGTACTACCACAGCCAAGCCAGCCAAGTGTGTAAATTCCTATCACAGTCAAAGGAGGTCTAGCTAATAAAGACAATAGAGTCCAACAACCTGGTTATTGGTCTCAAGTCCATACTTGACATCTGAGAAGGTAGTAGATAGTGCTTTGGTAGTTGAATGAAGATCAGGGATTAGCTCTCAAGGCCCTGACTGAATTGGCCAAGCACACTTTCTGGTTCCTGTGCATCGATACTTAGTGCTGCTTGAGCCACTGTGTGCATTCTGGGATGTTTTTCCAGAGCTGCTAGATATGAAACAGCACTTAATGCCACTTCTGGAGTAGCAGCTGGAGGGCAGGAAGAGTACCCTACCACATTTCAAATGGTGTTCAGTATTTATATTCAGATAAATTAATTATTTTCTTTTCCCTGCTGATGATAGTGTAGGGCATCTTAATAAACCTGGGTGTCTTTACTTGAGAGTTGAATCTCATCCTTCACGTCTAGGGTGGGTTTTTTTCCCAAATGTAGTTATCTGTGCCATATCAGACATTTGTGGTATTCTACCTATCCTTTAGCTGCAAACCCAGAAGGACATGAATCCCTCATAGATCTTGCATTGCTTTGTCCAGAATCATGCCAATATCTCAGATAAAAGAGGTTACTGGTGGGCCCTAGACACTTCAGTTTAGGCAACTGTAGGAAACCTCTAATATATATGTCAGTGAAGTGATAGCACTTCAAGAGCTTCAGAATCTGAAAGAGACCCCGAATTGAAGTATAATGGCAAGCAGTTTGTATGTATAAATAAGTTTGTTAAGACCTCAGAGCATTTGGAAACAGGAGGGGAAAAAATAAAATCAGTCTTACATATATGTACTTTAAAAACAATAATTACAATGTTTAAAAGTGTTATCCTTTCCATAAATTAGACAAGTCAGCTCTCCCCTAAGTAAGATCTACTAAGATTTTTGCAACAAAAATAGCCATACCATCATGCACAATATATGTGAAATACACCAAGGTTTTGTGTGTTCTGGGAAAATAAGCAAATCTAAGGACCCAAAAGAAAAGAAAGTGCTATTCATCACAGAAATGCTACTATTAAAAAAGTTGAGTCATAATCTGGAATATTTATAGAGGGTACTTCTCACCTCAGGGTGAGGAGTGGAAAGACAGGTAATTGTTTTCCCACCAGATGAGGTGTTGAATACTGCCAGCTTCATTCTTGGCTGTATTTGCTGTAGCATTCTCTGTCCAAGTACTTAAGCAAAGACTTGAATCTCCTCTGGGAAGATATTGCAAATGAACTGTGACTTTCTTAGTAGGTATTGAAAATAAAGAGCATTGATACCGGTAAGTTTTATTAGAGGAAAAGCATTTGTGTTTGTACTAAATGTTGACACCTATGCATACTTTCTGGTGCACATGCTGTTTTTCCATGTGTTTCCTGTGACCTTTATAGTAGCATTGTCAGTGGTAGTGTGTCAACTAACTGAGAATAACTCTTTTTTGCTATTCAGAGAGGATACACTAACTGCCAAGGAGGTATTTTTTGCTTTAAAAGTTGAAGTGCAGATTTGTGAAGGGAGAAAAAAATCAGATGTGCAAAAAAGTAGGTTTGAATATAAGGGCATTGCTTTTTTTTATGGTTCAGAAATCTATGTCTTTTACATCACAAATAATTGCTGCCATGAGGAACTGTCATGATTCCAAGTCTCCGGCAGCATGAATTCTAACCTCAGACATTCTTTTCCTTTTTTAATTTGTGAACTTCTTAAGCACAGTCTGTTATCCTCAGTAGGCCAAACAGACCTGTCCAGTCTCTAGTCCTTGCTGCTACTTGGAAGAGTCTACAGTTTCATTACATTCCACCACAGAGCCACCACAATGCTTTTATAACCCATCCATTGCTCATCATTTCAAATTGCTGCCAATTACACTGCAGTTAACCTAGCACTAACTGCCTTAGGTTCTTGACAGTCTCTTGCCTTTGCCATATTTGTTGGCTTTGATTGATTTGCTAAGTGTTTGCCATAATCTCCTGTCCCTGTCAGTTTTGTTCCTTGAGTCTGTTGTGATCTTGCAGATCGAGTCTGTAGTCATGTTTTGGGCTTGTTACTTTTACCATCTGTCCTGAGGTTTCTGGCACTCAGCATTTCCCTTGGTGCAAAAGCTTGATTCCTGAGAGCAGCTCCCTCCATAATATACATAGGATTCAGTTATACTTAGCTGCTTATCTGTAGGTGACTTTAGACTGGCATTCATAATAAACTGGAACAGAAATCTGCCTGGTTTACAAACTGTACATCTGTCTTTAGATAGAAGTATCATTTTTATAATTAGACTGCAACTCATAATCATTACTAATAGCAAGGTTTTTGTTCCACAACTGAGGAAAAATAAATGCTCTATTTGACTACAGAGGGACTAAAATAAATCCACAGTGTTTGGCTCTGATCTGACAATTTTCTGTGTTTTTCATTTTGTTTCGTTTTCATTCCCCTAAATTGGCTCCTTTTAATACTGAATTAATGTGCTGTCTCTCCCTTGGTCCTAATTTCTGCATCACAAATTCTGATTCTAATGCCACACATTGTTGTATCTCCAGACTCCTGCTATTCTGGCAGATGTGATTTGATACCATGTGTGAAGGACTTGGATCAAAGTAGACTTTTATTTATATAAGGCGGGGAGACAATATCCAGTGAGACTCAGAGGCTTATCCATATTCATTTATTTTTAGTTAAATAATTATGCTTTGGTACACGTTCTTTGAGACTCTTTAAGTGGGAATTTAGAAAACCATGCCTAGGCCACTTTGCAGAATGTACACTTTCTGCTTTTTCTTGACTCTTCTGCTTGGAAACAACCTATAGCCCAGTTACCTGTGGTTGTAGTCTCACTGTTTGGAGACTTCTGCTGCTTTGCTGTTGAAAGATTGACTCCTGTGCACTCTTGTTCTGTTATGTGGATTCTCAGGAAGTAGAAGTGTTGATTATACTTAACCTTCTCAATCTCTTTCATGGTAGGGAATGAGTAACTAAAAGACTATGTGAGCACCATGAGATGTCAAGAACATGTAACCCCTTCCAGTAGGTTAACTCTGTGGTAACACAATAGGGTTGCTGCTGAAGAGGGACTGAGGGTCCTCTGTGAGCTCTGTGTTGCTTCATAACTCACCTACACTTGAACATGCAGGTCCTACATTTCTAAGTGCATAGGTATATGTATTATCAGCTGTAGTGAACCTCAAAATGTCATCTCTAATCTTGTGCAATTGTTTTGCTTTGCTTTATTTTGCTTTGCTTTCAGTGGTATTTTTTAAAGCAACCCAACCTGAATTGTTTGCATGGTAGAGAGACACAGATGGCTCTGAAGTGATCTTGTTAGAGTTTGTTAAAATAAAATGACAGATGTACCTTAGAAATTGAATACAGGTGCTGCAAAGAGAAAGTTATTAGTTTGTATCTGACTTTGTCTGGAGACAGCTGGTGCTGCAACTTTTTTCTTTTTTTCTTCTTTTCTCTTTGATAATGAGGATTCAGGTATTTTACTCGGTTTTATCTGATATGTCACTTTCAAAGCATAATTAAATGGCTTTGAAGATGTTACCAACTGTAATAAATGAAAAAATATTTGATTGTCAGACTTGCCAAGTATTTTAGAGTCCCAGAATCATAGAATGGTTTAGGTTGAAAAGAACCTTGAAGACCACCTAGTGCCACCCCTCCCTTCCACAAGGCCAGGTTGCTCAGTACCTCACCCAGCCTAGCCCTGGACACTTCCACAGCTCCCAGTGATTTCAGTATGTTTTTTCAAATTGAGTACCTCAATCAAAATAAGAAAGTGAAAACATTTTGTTTCAAGTATTTTTTTGTATTTGCACCTGAGTCCAGGCTAATCAATAGTTAGGCACACTGCCTATATATTTTGCAAATGAGATGGATTTTGGTACATAAAAATTCTGAAAATTACATAGTTCTGTACATCCTTCACGGTACTTCGTATTATATCTTCAACTCCCAAATAACTTTTCACACTGAACAGAGATAACTGCATAGTAATACCTTTAATTAAGTCAATCCAGGAAGGTTTTGTGGGGCTGTGTACCTATATATCAGCACAATGTAATCAAGAAAAAAAAATTAAAATTGGTGTATTTTGTTACATTGGCTGACTGAACTGAAACAGGGCACTAAAATACGTTGTTTAGATATGGATCAGAAAGAGAAAAATGAAAAATTAGCTACCAGTTAGAAACAGTTGTGTTTGATTGTGTCATTCCGCTAATCAGTAAAGCAGTTTTAGAGAAAAGGGTATATGGCAGTTGGTGAAAGAAGGGGAGGTTAATAAAGCAGAGGTGGGAGGATCATTATTCTGCATGGACCTGACAGAAGCAGTTGGTGAGTGTCTATGAAATGTTCAGGGCTAGTTGGCAGGGTGTCACTGGGAAAAATGGAATGTGCAATATCTTTATTCAGTCCATAACTTTTACTGTCCAGTATAATAATGGGTTTTAGTTTCCAGGCTCATATGTTGAAGGTATTTTATAGGTCTCACTTGAGGGACAGAGAGAACAATGATTGACTGTTCTGTGAAAAAATGGTATCCGTCGATGACTGGATGTTTCTGCCCTCTGCCAACTGGGTTGTCTTTTTGAGATGTGGCGTTCATTTGCTTTCAACTATATGGCTTCTACAAGGACATGCTGTGCAGGGACTGAAATGTATTACAGCCTGGGATGAATAGTTGTAGGGCTTGTAGCTTTTGATGACTCAGTTGTCCAACTATTTAGATGTTAGCTTAGGACATAAATTGAAAAGTTTTACTCTATAATTGTCTCATGTCTGGAGAGCCAGACATAAGCATATTCTGTCTCAAACATTCTGACTGTGATGACAGGTAAGATGTGATGGGAGCAGAGGGTCCTGTGGAGATAGGACAATGCTGTTCTGAATCAACTTCCTGCTTACCTGGAGACTCCTGCTCAACACCAACACCCCCAACTCACTTCCTGGATGAAGTCTCTGCACGCCTGAACTGAAGGGCATGAGAAATCTAGTTTATGTAAGAGGCTGTACCAGGTTACCTATAAAAGGGAGTGGATGAGGCCCCCACCTTGCTCTTTTTTTCCTCCCTCTCTCCCTTCCTCTCTGTCTTTCACTCTCATGCTTTGTCCCAGCTCCAGGACATCCACATGGCAGGATCTAGGAACTGGTGCTTTTTCTGTGTTAGCTCTTTGCCTATTCTGTCTGTCTGTCTCTCTCCCCGTGCTTTGCTTGGGCGAAGTACAGCTATCATACTTTACACCTGTACTCCTTCCTGAAGCTTGTTGTGAGAGTGGGAAGATTGTGAAAAGAAGTGTTGCGGCTTGTGAGCAGCACCTTTGAATATTGGTGTGTTATGGCTTTTTATCCAGCACCTTTGGTTGTGTCTTGTGACTTGGAAGTCTGCACCTTTAAGAAGTTTGTTGTGGGAATTGAGAAGTTCCTGTACTGTACAGTATTGTGTAGATTAAATGCTTGTTATCCTTGTGGAAGTCTATTGTATAAATTTAAGAGCTTGTTTGCTGATGCCTTTTGTGTCTAAGTATTGGATTGGTTGCCAGAGTTATGGTGACTGTAGAACAAAACCTAAAGTTCCCTGATACATGGTCTGTTGTCTTTGTTCAGCCTGATGAGAACTGATAACGAACATCACACTCCCTACAGGTGGGTCATGACGTCATGTCACTGATATTATTTTGGGGAATTATCCCTCTAATATTGTTGGCTGAAGTTATGAGATGCTTTCTAGTCTAGGAAAAGGCAGAGTGACAGGAAGTTTTCTTCTGATACACGATCTTCTTTTCTGGATTGATTGCTACAGCTTAATTACCTTTTTAAAATGTAGATTTCAGAGTAGAATGATATGTAACACTAAAAATGCTCAGTTAAACAAGGTTGGAAGGTGTTTTTTATGGCAGAGGTCAGTAGTATAAGGATATGTAGAATTAATGTATAATTCAGGTCTGTTCCAAGATAGTCATGTTTTGCCAGGGGACTACTGAATGGAGGTAATCTTTCAGTTATTAGAATTACAGAATCATAGAACAGCTTGGGTTGGAAGCAACCTTAAAGACCATCTAGTTGCAGCCTCCCTGCCATGGGCAGGGACACCTTCCCCTAGACCAGGTTGCTCCAAGCCCCATTCAACCTGGCCTTGAACACTCCCAGAGACAGGGCATTCACAACTTCTCTGGGCAAATTGTTCAGTGCCTCACCACTCTCACAGGGAAGAAACCTACTATCTTTCAGTTTAAAGCCATTCCCCCTTCTCCTCTCACTATATGCTCTCGTAAATAGTCCCTCAGTCTTTCTCGTAGGCTCCCTTCAGGTACCAGAAAGCTGCAATTGAAGGGAATGAGTATTAGTAAGTAAAGCATGAAAAGTAGTTCAGCAGTTGAAAATAATAATAAAAAACCCACCATACATTTGAACCCTAAAATTGCCCAAATTAATATTTCAATATGACAAATCTATTGTGGTGAAGGTTCTGGAAATTAAGAGAGGCAATGCAGTGTTCAAAAGTAACCAAATGAATGAGGAGCTGTAAGATGATCTCAAGGAGGTTATAGAAATGTGTGTTCATTAACTGGAACCAGGACACTTCAAATACTGGGTCTCTGTAAATGATTAAGGTGGTGATAAAGGCCTGATACAGGCCTTTGAAATTGTAATGATAATAATCCTTTAAATCTGATAGATAAATGGCTAGGAAAAAGGCAAGACTGCATAAAAAAGTACCTTCTATTTTTGAGTTTGCTCTCTGCAATCTTACATATATCTGTGTTGGCTGGCTAAGACTTTTAGCAGTTGAATTTAAGGTCAGCAGCACTGATTTACTCATTCTTGTCCCAGCAAAGCTTGGCCTACGGGACAAGGATCACACCTTCCCTTCCTCCTTACACATTCTTGTACAAGGGTGAGTTAAATACTGTGTTCTTGCTTCATGAACTGCACCCAAAAAAAAAAAAAAAAAAGGAGATTCCTGTACTGGAATAGAGTTGTCCATAGAATTGAGATTATACCAGTATCATTGTAATAGTAGTTTATATCTATATCTTGTTTTATATGAAAGCAACTTCTCTAGCTGGGAAAGTCCCTTAAGTTCCTTAAGAACTGAAGTTCTCCTGAGACTGTGGCTTCAGGTCATCCAAGGATGCTTCTTCATACAGTTTGATCTGAAGTCCTCTGGAGTTACTGGAAGCTCATTGCCTTCAGTGTAATTTCCTTCTGACTCATATGCTATTATGAGCCCTTGTGTAAAGAAATTAGAACAATCGTTTATTTATAATTTTTTTCAAGTAGTACTGCCTGTTGACCCAGCTTCATTTTAAGGGAAGAGTGCTTTGGCAGAGAGGTTTGAGAAAGTCAGAGAAGGACGTAGGTGTTGGCAGGGAGAAGTGGTTTTGAACCTTATACTTTTCCTTCTTTAACTCAGCAAGGATTATTTATAATCCATTGCTCTGCCTTTCTAGAATATTATACCATGACCATAATGCCAAAATGCTGTTTGCATACTGTTCCAGACCATGACTGTTGACAAATCTGTCTTGCTTCCGTGGAATTTGAAGATTACTTTGGAGGCAACTATGTCTTCACTCATCCTTTTCAAAGTGTTTTCCCGTTTCTTTTTTCTTCTCTTTTTCTATTTGATCTTTTTCTTCCTCTGCTCTGTTATGCAGATCCAGAAAATTTTCTTTGGTCGCTTCATATTTCATTAATTGTGACAGAGTGTGTCTCGGGAGACTGCGTCATTCCAGGTAATTTCATCAGTGTCAAAATGGATGTTAGCCAGTGGCCTTGACACTGCAAGTTAATCTTTTATGAAAGATTTGAACAGACAACAATAAGGCGTAGGGTGGTACCTTTACAGTAGACTGGGGAGAATTCAAATGTCAAAATCATACAGCATTCTCTTTAGTGTTTTTCAAATTTTCTTGAAGGTTTTACATTTGCAACAAGACACACACTTTGAAAAATCAAAGCAGTAGTGGTAATTTTCAATGAGTTGTCAAATTTACATTTCAGAATCTCTCTTCCTCTCCTCTTGCTTGGATGTAATAAAATGCCATAAAGTCTGACAGTCACCCACACATACTAATGTATTAAGTCCCTGAGAAATAAAACCACAAACTTTAAAGTGCTGACTTTTAGCTCCTGCATATGCTGTGTAGTAATCACACAAATGCAGTGTTTTATTTGCACAGCAAAAAAGTTAACTTAGTATATGAAATGTGGCAATACTGAAAACAACTATGAATCTTTAAAATATTGAAATTGAAATGTTGCTAAATATTACTTTGCTTATGTCATTAATACAAAAGACAAAAAGACATCTACAACTGAGATGCTTGTGATGTATGTTGTTGGAATTTTGTATGTTATTTTTCCCATTTTATAACAAAAATGCATCCAAATTATGCCTTATTATGTAACATTCCAGAACACCTTCAGTAATAATGATTTTTTTGCATGTACTGATAATTTTTTTGATAAACAAAGAAACAAGTGATCTTAAGTTGTGTAAAAATATCAGAGAATTTTTTCTACAGTTGAGTGATTTTGTTCCATTTATAAGGTTGTTTTTCCATAATATTTTCCACAAAGTCTGTTAATGATCAATGACCTGGGTGCATGAGTTAAGAGACAAGTTTATCTGGTTAAAGACTGAAACTAAAATTATTTTCCTTAAAGCAACTTAATGTAGTAGGTTAGTTTGCATCTTTTTAGGGATCAGTAAATATGAGGAATGCAACCCTACCTGATTAGGGCTGCAGATGCATAAAAAACAGGTTAAGGTAGGTTCAAAATAAGATTTTGTTGAAGGAACAGATGCAGATTTTTGCTCTCCAAACTAGGTTCTGTTTGCATAACTTAATATTATATCAAGGACTGTCTAAGGTTTGAAATAATTATAAACTATCAAGTGACAGAAAAGTAGTCCAGATAAGCAGTATCTATGTTACCTACACAGTTGGCTTCCAGGGACACCTCAGAAGATGAGACTGAATGGTGGCTGGAGAAGTACTTCATCCAAAGTATCACCTTTTGTATTTGATGTCTTACTTTATGTTTTGCCAGCTTGATTGATGTACTTAAAAAGAATTTTCTTTTAATCAGGTTTGATTATGAGACTGGCTTTAATTTAGAGTCCCTGTTTTTGATGAGTTAATATGCCTCCATCTGTTAGAACTATTAATGTTACGTTAGTTGGTTACCATGGAAAATTTGTCTACAGTCTGTCCAGGCTTAAAGAGTGGTATGTACCCATTCTTGATCTGAACAGATCCCTTCTTTACCCATAGCACTTTCATTACTCATAGCACTCAATAGCAAGAGTGGTGACATTTTGTATTTGAATCTTGGGTTTTGTAATTTATCCAGTGATCCTGTTAGGCCTTCATGCAGTTATGCTATACTTCCATGTTTACTTTTATTATTGTAACATAATCTTTAGATAATTATATCAGTGTTAACTGCATCAATGTTCAGTGATGATCATCTCCTGTAAAAGGAGGGATTTTTTGGTTTTATGGTCACAGAAGCAGCAAGAGAGCTTTAAAAGGTGCTATATCTTTGTTGGAAGGACTAACTGCATGTGCATATTGCTTTTCAATGAAGTGACTTGTGCCAGAAATGTGGAAGGATACAGAACGTGACAGTGCACCCTGCAACCCATACCCAACTCATACATTGAGCAGTGGAGCCCATTGACTGACAAATGAGTGATAGCAGTGAGCAGAGTGTTTGTGTAATCAAGCCATTGCTGAGGCAGTCTTTTCCTTTGTGAGTCTCTTTTATGATTAGATTTGCAAAAGACTGGACAAAACAAGATGCTGTGACAAATCTTTCTTCCTTGGAATTATTTACTTCCAAATGTAGGCAGAGGAGCGTGACATGTTAATCTATAACCTGAATGCATTTGCAGGCTGTTCGGTGGTTTTCTGGATGAAAGACATCTCAGTTAAATCTGTCTCTGAGTTAGTATACAATATCAAATTTATATTAAAAATAATTAACAAACTGTATGGAGAAATCCCCTCGATGTGAAACTTCTGATTCGTGTATTGCTGACACCATGTGAATCTGAAATTATTCTGTCTTCCCATGAAGAGTTCCAGGCCCATCAGGTGGCAGCTGTCAAAGTTTCTCTCTCAAATCCTCATCTTCTGTCCATTTCTTATATTGATCTCTTACCTTTTCACTGTTGTGGTTTATTCTTTTGATATATTTATGTGTGAAAATAGTACTCTCTTCTCTCAGCTACTGGAATTATATTTACAATTTATATATATGTATTGAAATGATGGGAAGAAAGACACAGCAAAGCAGTGAATTTAGAAACATCAGGAAAAATGAATGGGCATTTCACTTATTTTTAACTTCTTTTAGGATATATAGAATTTAGTATCAAGAATGGAAATACTTCCATGTTTTTAAGCATAAAGCTGAGGTGGGGGGAGGGGGAACAACTAACTTGAAAAGAGAAATTACTCTGCCCAGTCTTGACAGCATCCAAAGCATAGATGTGTAAATCTCAGCCAGTTCCTGTGGCTTCTTTTAAAGTCAGCAGAGATAAACATTCCACAGGGTAATCCATCTTACTCTTCTCAGATGCCTTTCTTAGCATGAGATTAATTTCCCTTTGTCGATTGCAAAGGAAGCCTAGAATGTCTAGTTGAGACTTAAATGCCCAATCCCAAGATGTCTAAACTAGCACTAACTAATCTGCTCCATCATTTAAAGCAGAAGTCACTGTTAGACTGTTTAGTCTGAATTTCTACGTACCACATTTCACTCAATAACTGAATCCAACAACTTCAGCTAAAACTGACATAAAGCTGATCTGATATTAAGGTCAGCTTTAGCTCATCTTTTGCAGAGGGTCTTGTCATCATGTACCAATGTGAATTCCAAAACCTGTATTAGAATATTTACCTCTGTGGTGAACTCTCAGCCTTCTATTTTTATATCTTGGATACTGAGCTATGATGTAATCTGTCTCATATGCAAGTGAGCCAGGTTTCTGTTTGTAAATGATGAATGCAGACAATTATTTTATTCCAGCTTCTAAGACCCTGTTTCATTCTAGTTGTTTGTCTTGCCTACCCATGGCCTGGATCCAGACATGAAATAATTGTTGCAAATCATTGCTCTGCTTCAAAGTGCTTTTTGTTCATTGCATATCCCAGCCAATAACTTCCAACATCCTCTCAAAATACCATTTACATGTATTAGGTGTGAAAAAGTCCCTCTGAGAGCTATGAGTTGTATTCTATTTTGAGAATATGTTACTTGCTGTATCTTTAGTTTCATTTTCCCACCTTCGAAATATTGCCATATTGTGAGTCAGTTAATACCAAATCAGAAGCATAAATCTTGTCTGATTTGCCTGTCTCATTACATTACACCTGTTCAAAAAAATCTCTTTATTAGCTGTCTATAAAATTTCTTACACACTTAAAAGGAATTCTTTTTCCCCTCCACCTTACAAATCCTTCCACAATAGTGGTCCAGCTATGCTGTGGCTTTCTGATCACCTTTTATCAGGTCACTGCTTTCCAAACAGGCATGCATGCTTCAGTTTGTTCTTTGAAATGTTCTCATTATCAGCTGGATTTAGTCTTTAGCAGCTATAACTCTGACTGTAGTTACCTTATGATCCAAATTTAGTAAACTGACACCATCCTGCCTTTCAAGTCCACATTTAAGGAAGACAGGAATGCTGAGGATCTTTAATGAGTTTTTAGCCTGTCAAGCACATGTTGTATACTGTGAAGAAAGCCCTTGAAGTCTGTGATTTTAGTACTGAGAAAATATGGAATATAATTTATGATGTAATAGTTAGCATTCATCAGAGGAAATCACATGCTATATTTTGAGCTGGTGCTTAAAACAAGTATGGTTTCACTAAATCACTGACTTTGGTTTCTGAGATGGGGGAATTAAGAAGATTGACTGATCATCTAGTATCATTGTCTCAAAATATAGAATAATTTAAAATATGCAACAGTTGCAATGCATCTGAAAGTATTTCCCAGCTCTAACAGTTGACAGCTTCCTATACCTGAGCAGTATTCTTTTTATTTCTCATTGTCTGTCATATTTTCTTACTGATCTGCAAGTACAGCAACAGGCTTTTTTTCCTATCAAACACATTCAGTCAAATTCTGACACTTCCAACCAGAGTTTGACCACTAGCATGGGCACGAGTTGCCTGCAGACATCTATGCAAATAACAAACAATGCACTCCTGCTTTGTTTAACTGGGATTTATTTGTTCTTATTTAGCCTTCTCTGTCTCGCTCTCCTTTCACAGAGCAGCAGGATCTTTCCCAGCCGTATCAACCATCTCTGCCACATGTATACAAAGTAATTTGGTGCTGTTTACAGCCCTTTCACCCCTGGATGCTATCCCACTTGAAAAATATTAGCAACTATACACACTTGGAGTCAGGTTGGGTTCATCAGGGCTCAGATTTCTGCCAAATTTGAGCACCACAGATGGTATTTATGTGAGTATTGCAGGACATAAAAGGAAAACGTTTAATGAAAAAGATCCCCTCCTCTTCAACCTTTCCCATATCTTATTGTTAATAATTGTTTTCCCCTCCTTCCCTTTTACTCAAGCTCTGATCTATTTATTCTGGCATAAAATAAGAATTATGTCTGTCAGTTGGTAGTCATGTTAGCAACTTATGCCATGGTGGGAGAAGGGAGTTCCTGTGGCATATGGGAATAGAAAACTGAGCTTGGGCAGCAGCTCATCCTTCCCACTGGCAGTGGCTGGGGCACTGGTGGGAAAGGTAAATGCATAGTTATGGAGATAAAACAAAGGTCCACGTATTACTAAATGAGAAATGTAGAAGTTTGCATCTAGCAGGTGTACCTTCTGAAGTTTAAGTTCAGATAGCTACATATAAAGCAAAATCACAAGTATGTGTGGGAAGTGGTGGGGGCAATAACAGGTGGTGACTAGCAAATAATGTATTAATTCAGGTGAGAGTTAACAGGAGGTTGGCTGTTAGATGGTCTAGTTAGTTCTTACTTAGCAGGAATTCAAGTATCTGGTACAAGTAGGAAGTCTGATTATTTTCTTTGACACAGCAGTTCCCTGTTTCTGCCAGACAGTGTATTCTGACTTCCTTTCTAGCTTCACCCATTTACTATTTATTTTTTCATTTAAAAGACAATATGCTTCATAGTAACCAATAGGAATGACAGTACTAAAATATCTGTTTTAATATATGTTCAGATGATTCAGGGAGATTTGCTTATGTTCATAGATAGCTAGTGTAAACATATAAATGAGAGTCTTATTTTTACTTTGTGATATATATGTTTTATATGAAAATATGCAAACACTTAAAAAACCCTATAGCAGTGGACAACACTGAATTTTTACTCAGAATTAGGTTTTTAGATTACCTAGCATTAGGGAATGCTAAAATTAAAGTCTGCACACTTGAATGATAATATTGTATTTGCTTTTATGATCACATACATTTTTAACAGAAGCTTTTATCCAATGCCTCATTCTGTCAGGCTGATTGAAAGAAAATGCTGTCTGTAGGAGGCCTGATTCATATGTTTCTTGTTTGAGGATGTCTTACACTAGAGACGGAACCGATGGCTGTGAAACAGGGTGATGCCATCGTTAACACAGCCATGTTAGAAGTGGTATCTTTATAAGTGGAAAAACGAGACAAATTTTCAGGAACCTATGCCCTTTCTCCATTCTTAAATCGAAGCAGCAGATTTTAAAGTTGAATGCCCCTGTTGAGGACAACAGCTCAGATTTCTCTCAGTTAGGCCATCTCTGGGGGAAAGAGAGAAACAAAGATGTAAAGCATGGCAGAATCTTGAGAGAAGGAAAAAGAAATTCCTGGAATCTACAGCTGAATTTTAAAAATATATCTTTCATCTAGGGCATGAAGTATCCTGGGTAACCTATCCGCACTTCTGCCTTCTCTGTACCTTTTTTTTTGCTTTTGAACTTGTTTAGGTGTTTCCCATCCCATCCATGCTGTCCTTCTGCCTTGCTTGCTTGACTTTTTGTGCACTGGAATGAAACATTCATGTTCTCTGAGGAAGTTGTCCTTGAAGAGACATGGTTTAGAGGTGGACTTGGCAATGTTAAGTAATGGTTAGGCTCAGTGATCTGAGAGGTCTTTTCCAACCTAAATGATTCTATGATTCTATGAAGATAAATCAGCTGTCCTGAGCCCTTGCTCAGATCGCTGGGCAAGACAAATGCTTTTGAAGTTCAAGTATCTGTCTTGGTCACTTCTGTGAACATTTTAAGCTCCCCAATCTCACAGTTACTGAAATCAAGGCTACCTTTGCCCATCCTATCCCAAACATTTCTTTTTTGCTTCTGAGTAGCAATTCCAGTAGACTATCCTCCTTAGTCAAATTGTCCATAACCCATGTCAAGAAATTTTCATCAGCAGTTTTCAGGAGTCTTAAGGGATTTACCTAATGTGTACAATCTATTCTATTCTATTCTATTCTATTCTATTCTATTCCCAGCTGGTCTTTCCTGTGCAGCCTGAGTCTTCCATTTGTTGGTGCAAGCTCCTCTGCTGCACCTCCTCCCTATATGTGGGAGAATTCCAATGGTGATTCCAATAAATATCACAGCCTTTTTTTAGATTATTTTTGCAACTGACTCTTAGGTTAGTCACCAGATGCAGTCATTCGTTTTCTATTCTATTCTATTCTATTCCCAGCTGGTCTTTCCTGTGCAGCCTGAGTCTTCCATTTGTTGGTGCAAGCTCCTCTGCTGCACCTCCTCCCTATATGTGGGAGAATTCCAATGGTGATTCCAATAAATATCACAGCCTTTTTTTAGATTATTTTTGCAACTGACTCTTAGGTTAGTCACCAGATGCAGTCATTCGTTTTATGAAATCCTGTGATGAAAACAGTACTCTAGGTAGTCAGTAGCCATTTTAGTAAGCCATGGGGAAATGAGGACCTCAGTCAGTCTCTTAGTTTTTCAATTGCTTAACAGTATAGGCTTAAAGATTTGAGCTTTCTTAAAAGTGAGAATGCACTTCAGGGTAATTGAAAGCCTCTTTCTAACTAAATAAAAATTCAGTCTTCACATTTAATTGAAAAAGTCTCTAACAAATTAGCATATCACTAACAGGGCAGAAGACTAGCTATAAATATTGGACTTCTGAGATGTCATAAACCTCCACAGCAAAGAAATTAACAGATATGATTTAAGCTGTCATATTATTACTATTATAAACTATATTGATTAGTAGCTAGTTTGTATGCAGACTGAATATATATATTACTTCATTTTAGTTCTAAATAGAGACCCTTCCAGTTAAATCATACTCTATCTATCATGTTGTGAAGGCTGATAATATATATAATATAAGAAGCTGGCTCTTAAAACTTCCCTCATATTATCACAGAATAATACGCAAATCCGTGGATTGAGGAAATCAGGGAAGATAAGATCAAGGATAAATATATCTTGTACAATAACTTACATGTGTTCTGGGAATATAACATATAGCTTTGGCATATTTTGTGTAGCTATTTAATCATTATGAAAGATAGGGATGTAAGTTTGCCAGACTCCATCCTAGTAGACACAGGAAGTAGGGGTGAGGCAGAAGACACAAAAAAGGCAATTTAGTATCTTTGTGTAATTGAAATTCTGAGATAAAGAGATAATAAAAGTGTCAACACTTTCATGACTATTTGTTACTTTAGGCGTAGCAATTTGGTGATTGATTAACGCATATAAGAAAGTACTGGGAGAGAAAATTAAGATAGGCTGAAAAATACGTCCTGAATTCCATGTCATCATGGCTAGATGAGGCTACACCTCAGCATGACCCAGCAGTGTGCACTCCCAGCTGGTTTAGGGGAAGGTAATTTTGAATTACTCTGGGCAGTGTGCAGGAGAAATAATGCAGTTCTCAGGAGGTTTAACAAGAAATGATTTTTCCTTATGAAATTTGGCTCATCCGGGTGGGATAAGGCGCTTGGCAAAAGGGAATTCAGTCAACTACACAGCATCCAAACCCAGCGCTAACTGTAACTCAGCACAGCTGAAAGAACAAAGCTCTTAGGGCACTGAACAGGCAATTAGCGAGTCATTAAGAGAAACAGCTCGGTGCGGGTGCCACAGAGACAGCCGGTGAAGAGAGGAGTGAAAAAGAAAGAAGAATCAAATAAATCTCTTAGGAAGTGATGATTTGGGTGAATGTGCTGAGGCATGAGGGCAGTGCCATCCATCCCTTGGGCACTGGGAGGGTCCCACCAGCAATCCTGGGGTCAGTGCTCCCTCCTCCCTGAGGGGCTGGGGGTGTGCAGGGAAGGGCGCTGAGCTGCGGAAGGGCTCGAGCTTTCCCCGGCTGGAGATGAGCCGCGGGAGGACGCTGGGCAGAGTGACCGTGAGGGGATCAGTTTTGGATGCCCAGGGGGGCAAGGAGTGGGTTGTGCTGCCCCGGTGTGCTCGGGGGTAGGGGAAGGGAATTGGGGATTCTTCTGAGCAGTGATGGAAGAATTAACACAATTCACAGCAGGTTTAGCGAGAAATCATTTTTACTTACGAACATTAGGTGCGATAAGTGCCTTGGCAAAAGGGAGCTCAGTCAACTTCACAGCATCCAAACCCAGTGTGAACTGTAACTCAGCACAGCTGAAAGGACAAAGCCTTAGCCAGGAGTTGAGCACAGCAATTAGCGAGTCATTAAGGGACACTGCTCAGTGCCAGGGGCACAGAATGGTGTGTGTGATGGTTCCTTCCCTGGGGCCGTCCCAGCCTCAGCTAGTGCTGTGTGCGCTTTGGGCAGAGCAGGAGGAGACTGAGCTCAGACCTCATCACTCTGTGTGTGGTACTAGCCAGTCATTCTGCGAAATATTTTTGCCCTTTTTAATCATAGAATCCATCTCTCTCTCCCCGCTTAATGCAGTAGATAAATATAGATTCATCAGCATTCTGTTTAACTTACTTTATGGGAGGAGGAAGTTACACTCCATTATGTCTCTTCACACTCCCTTTAAATCCAATTTGTGTTTGTTTTGCTATATGTAAGCAGGAAATTTGCTAATGCATTTCTTATTTTGTTTGCTATGTGTGCTGTATGTTGAAATGTAAGTCACAGTGTAATCAGAGACGGAATTTACTTCAGAGAATTATTACATATATGACGATGCCCAAAGTAATTTTCAAATCTTTGTCATCTTTGTGTTGCACCTTCTGCAGTGGCATGGTCTTGATTCAAGGAATATTATAAAGAGGGAATGTAATCAACAGAACTAAGTCACCTGGAGGAAATATTGCATCAAAAATTAATAAATACATAAGAAACAGATTAGCTATCATGCTGCAACTCCGGTTTTCAATGAACTGTTGCTTCTTTTGCTAAGGCAACATATAGACATTATTTAAGCACTTAAATTAATTAAAGCATATAAGCTGAGTCCTCCAATAGGTCTGTTTCTGTCAGCTTAGCGAAGTGCCACAAATCCCTAAAGTCCCTGCAACCAAGAGGCAAGAGAGTTGTCTCTATTATGGAATGAAGATGTGCTTCTAACAGTAGGTATGTAAATTTGAGTGAAAAGAGAGGTGGTAACTCTTACTAGTTACAACACTATTTATCTACTGAAGTATCACAGAGCTTAAGTCAAGACAATTCAATTAAATATCCTATCTGCCCTTTTGGTCTTCCTCTTGGAAGCATCTGAGCATTCGGTGGTTCTCAAGACCTCAAATGAAATGCAGATATTAATCTGTAAAGGTATATGTGGCAATATAATACTTATGCAAGACATTAATTAGACAGAAACTGTCAGGAAACTAGGCAGCAAGCCAGAGGAAGAAAACCCCTATCTATGCAATAAGAAGTGCATCAAAGGAAGAATATTATTTAGATCAGATGTGCAGGATTTGAGTGCGGCAAGAAAAGTGGTGTAGAAAAAATTCCTTTTATTTTTGTCTAAAGAGAGGAAGACATTCCTTCCAGGTCCCAAATTAGCAATCAATATGATCTTGACTTTCTGGGGGAATTCATATGAAGTGTCAAGCATCCTAATTATGATAAGCCAGCAATACTGTGTTGAAAAACTCTTTTGGCAAGTGATGGTAACAGTGACCCAATATTTTCTAAAAGATCCTGATGCAGCCTCATGATTCCCTCTGTATATCTAGCATGAAGGCAAGGTGGTAGCAAGATACTGGGAATATAAATAAAGATATAAGGGGAATGTAGTGTACAGACATGAATTAAATCTGCATGCCGTTTTCTACCTTCTCATGCTGCCTTCATTTTAGTGTACCATGATGTTCTACTGGATGAAATTATTCTTGTCGGGGACCATAGTTACTCAATAAGAAAGGAAATTATAAAAATGAAGGGTTTGCTGCTCCAAATTTGAAGGTCACTCTTGAGGAAAGTTGTGTGTGGTGAAGAATTAAAGAAAGAAGGTTACAAATGTGATTTAACACAGTTCTTCAGTACCTTTAATGAACCTTTCATATTTTCATTTCATTTCAGAACTGTAAAGTTGGGTAAATCTGATGAGGTTTCAGGAAGGTTTCCAAACCCCTGACATTTATTGCTATGGTCTCCGAGTCCAGGTGTAAATGTGCTAGTGTATGTTGGATCATCTGGACTTGGGCAATGTCTGGGACTAGTTCAGTTCCTCCTCCTGTGTGTATTCTGGCAGTGACAGTGGGCTGGGGTGCCATATGCTCCTATATTAATTTTGGCAAGGCTAGTGTTGCTGCAGTACACATTCCACAACACATTCATAATGTAGAACCTACTGTTGTCCCCGTGGTGCTGCTGGTGACATTACTTTGAAATCCTAGAGGTAAGGCAGTAGGCTTTTTTTTTGTTGTTTTTGGAAGGGGGAGTATGCTTATGAGTTTTTTTTACTACTTATTTCTATAGAGTCTGAGAACTCAAAGTCTTAGCTTTGCCTTTGGATATGAAACATATAATGAGTTTTTGCAGCTGAAGCTAGACCTTGGCTGTCTGAGCCAGTTTAGAGTAATGTTAGGAAATTTCCTGGGGTTTAAGATAAAAATGACAGTTTTAGTGTTCATCCTTGTTGCTAATACAGCTAAAACTCTTAGTTTGCTTAAATACACTTTAAAACAAAATAGGCTTCTGTTCATGTTCTTTTGCTAACTAAACGAGTCAACTGTTGTTCCCATAAAATAATACAAAGAAATCAGGAACAAAGTTGTTTTCCAGTGTTTCACAACTAAAAATGTGTCCGAAAATGTCAGATCAAAATAAAAGTTTTGATTAATGAGAAGCTAGTATGTCTGATTCAGAAAGATTCCTCATTGACTAATGATCAAAGTGGATACGTTTGTTAAAATAATTTATGAAAGCAAATTATACAGCAGAGTGGGGACAAACATAACAGACTTGATAATTCTTGCAGATTTCTACTTTTTCTGAAGAATGCTGAACATAAAAACAAATTCAGATTGACTGTGGGAACTATGGTTTATGACTTCTTGATCTCTAGGTGTTCATAAAAAGTGCTTTAAGAGAGCACTTTGTTTTAAAGGCATTTCATTCTTAGCATATCTCTTTGCAAGGTAGTTTTATTTAAATGAGAACTGTCCATTTTATTTTATTGTACATGCCGTTAAGAAAAAGGTAGCATTTTAATGCTGTATGACAAACAGTGCTACTGAGAAGCTGAACATATGCTTGAAAAAACTATTAAAATCTACTTTCTGAAGCATCATCATTTTAACTAATTCTTGGCTTTTACTGGAATGTGAAGAAACCAGCAGTGCATCTTAAAACGCCGTGGAGCAGGCAGGGATTTTTAGAAACTACTCTTCTCTGCAGAATGCTACTCTTTGCCAGTACTTATATAACACTAATGTAAACATTTTCATGGCTGCCTGATTCACTTCCTTCTTGGTAATTCAAGTTACAGACTGTAGCAATCAGCTTGGTCAGGTGTGTGACCGCTGTGGAAAAGACTACACCATAGAGAAGACGACATATTCTTTCTGCTGAAAAAAGATATTCAATTACATGGCTTAGTATCCATGGTAATGAGTATTTAAAGAATCTTTCTGACGTTTCAGAAAGAAAAAAATCAACACTGTATTTTTAAAATGCTGTTTGTTTCTTCAACACAAAACAATTGATTTTAATTTATGCATAGTACTGTGGAAAGAAATTCACTCACCAATTCTCTACTGAAGTTGATCCAAATTGCTTGATTTGTGGAATAGCTTGGAGAGGAAAATCTACCTGACATTTGTCTCTGCAAATTAATACAAGTTTTAGTGTAGTCAGATAAAATCCAGTTTCCATATATACCTCATTAAACCAAGAGGAACTGTAGAACTGTATTTTCCTAAGTGTAAAAATGTCAGAGCAAAAGTGTGCAATCATTCAGAGGACAAGAATATATAGGCCTATCATCCATGAGAAATACCTGGAATAAGAATATGGTATTAATTTTTCTTCTCTTTTAGGATTTTACACCACAGACTTCCAGCTGACATTTCCTTGTATTTCTTGTATTTTAAGCTTTTGCTATTAGATGAGTATTGGCTCAGGGCCTCTAAGGTTGTGAGGCTCATTGAATCTTCCATTTTGGGCACAACAGCTAGAGATGTATAGATTGTCTTGCTATATTTCTTCCATTGCATAAGCCCACTTTTTTTACTTGATAGTTTTTGTTTGCCAAAAACTACCAATGACAAGATCTAACGGGAAGTTCATTCAGAGAGATGTGCTAGGTTGGGTGAATATTTGCAAGAAAGGCTTTGGGGCCACAACCAAACCATTAATTTCCTGTTACACTTGAATTTTGATTTATATTATGAAGTAAATCTTCCCACTGAGCATTGAAAATGAGGTTGCATAGGAAGACATTTGCTAAGATATATGTTTCTTTTCACTAGTACTGAGAGAAGAATCAAGGTGAAACCTGTTCTCCATCTCTGGGTAGCACTGACCAATCTAAATGGATTTGCAATTTGTAAAGACCATCATGACGCTTGAGGAATGAGGAAATCTGTAAGGCATTATCACAAAACAGAGTCCATCTAAGGGAGGACAGACTCCCAAGTATTTTGTGATTTTACAGGGTGGAAAGATAATGGCTGTGTGAGAGTTGCTTGTCTGTAACTTTATGGATATTATTCAGTAAGCCAGATCAGAACTGTACTCTTCAAATTGAATATCTAGTGTGTATCTTATGAAGACTGAAACGCCCCATGGTCAGGTTTCTTGCAAATAGTTTAAGGTTACTGTTGAATTAAAGGAAGTATATTAGGTACAACATTCCCTTGACATTTTGTTTCTCCTTTTTTCTGTCTTTATAATTCTACTGCTGGTGTTCCTTCTCTGATGCTTGTTTTACTGCCTTCAGTAGTTTTGTAACTCTGTGAAAATTTAAAAGATTAATGGATTGCCTCTCTTAGTTTCATGCAATGTTATGTTTCTATTAGCAATATGCTTATTATTTGGATGAAAGAAGTTTATCATGTTTCCTGCCCAGAAAACAAAAAAGTGTTAGATAAAGATGGAACCCTAGTGGGATAAGCTAGTCTAAGTCTTAAATGTTTGCATTAATCCAAACAGGTAAATTTGCTTAACCAAAGTGATGCATCCAAAGCCTCAAGTTAGGAAGAATGTAGACCTTCCTCTAATTAACAATGACCTTAAAAATGTCTTTATGTTTTGAAATGGATTAAAAATAATTCACCACTACGCTCAGTAAGACAGATTCTGTTCGTGACAACTCAGAATAAAAATGTAGGTGATATATAACATATTTTTCTTTAGTTGGTTTAATAACATTGAACATATAGCTTTCACAATGTAATTGGGAGATTTGGAGTAGCACAAGGACATTTTTATTTCCAGGAGTTTGTCTGAACTGAATTACCTTCTTTTTGCTTTTTGCTTTAAATTATCTATGTGATTCTGTACAGACTGCCCTGTGGGAATTTAATTTTTTACAAACATTTGTTTTTTTCTAATTTTGCTATAGCTTCATCTTAACGCTGATTTCTGGAAGTCACAATTTTGACTTCCAAACCTCAGCAGACATAATTGTCTGTTAAACCATTGTATTTTCCCAGGCATCATACGTGGTTTGATTTTACAAAGCTTTTTTTACTCTTTTGACTTTTTTGTTTGTGAGTGCATTCAAATACCTGTTTTCTTCTAGGGACTCCAAGGGATGGGAAGGGCATGGAAGGAAAGGGAAAGGAAAGGAAAAGAATTTAAAAAAAAAAAAATCCCACTAATTTCTGTGCTTAGAATCTCATTTATTTTCTCAAAGACTATAAAACATTTGGAAGCCCTCACCATCCCTTTCATAAAAACTACTAGGTATACCTCAGTGTATTGTACTTTACAGTTAAATGACATCTTAACTTAAAGATTCTGAATAGAATTTTGAGGAATGTCTGTTGATCAGTATCTGCATTCCTCCCTATCTAAAGAGTTCTTTTCTGTTTAAAAGAATGGGCATTAGCCATCTATTTATCGAAGATTTTATTTTCTCAACTGCATCATAAAATGTTGTATTTGAAATTAGCTTCTGAATTGAACTAGAATCATAGAATCATAGAATTAGAACTCCTGCTCTTATTGACAGTAATGTAGCACGTGTTCGGTTTTCTCTGTTTCTTAATACGTAAATATATTACTGAAAAGATTTGTTTTTCTTAAGTCACCCCCCAAAATATAGAAAGTTATGCTTTTTATAAATTTAATGGAAGATGCCTTGTTGGAAGTTCTATTGAGTATTTCGCTGAGTTCTACCTCCCTGAGAGATTCTGATGGTCTGATGTAGGTACATGGGAGAGGTACCAACCAAATATAGCATATTGAAGGAAACTCAGTGTCAGTGGTCAGAAAACCGCCTTTCACCTGCTCCCCTAGTCTGAAACTTTAGTCTCCTTAGGTTTCTTACAGTCTGTGCAGAGCAGGAACTTGGTAGGTGTATATCTCCTCTGTATCTACCTAGATCTGCTCCATAAACATACCTCTGTGTCTGATGGAATCATAGAAGCATAGAATCAACTGGGTTGAAAGAGACTTCAAAGATCACCGAGTCCAACCCTGCCTCTTGGAAATCATGCACAGAAGATAGCAGCATAAAATCTCTCTCCAGCCTAAAAGGCAGCTTTGTCTTACCTCTATGAAGAAGATATAGTCTTAAGAGGAGTACTAATTAGACAGCACTGATCTGAACTGTTGTTCAGTATTGTTAGAGATGACACTGGGTTTCCAGTTCTGTATAGAAATAATGTAAATATAAAGTATTTGGCATTGCAGTAGCAGGAGGGTTTCTTGGTGAAGATCACTTTCACAAAGAGAAAACGTGGATGGCCAGTCCTGTCCAATTGCTGCCAAGAATATAGCACTCTTCCTAAAAAGGCAGTTTATTTTAAAAAAAACACAACCATTTTTTGCAGTAATAAATTCTATACTAGGATTTTGATGACTGAGAGCTTACAAGAATGATGTATTATAAAATGAGATGTGATTCTGCATTATTCAGTCCCTTTTACTAACCTGAGAGAAAATGAAGCAGAAAATAAAAAAGAGAAATACAAAGCAAAGAGGAAAAGTAACCATGGAATGATCAGTTGGAGATTATCTGCCATAGTACAGTTAAATATCTTAAAAAAAATATTTCTTGAAATTGACACTGAATTTTATACCTGCCAGATGTATCATCATGGGTAATACAACTGAAAAGGATCTTGAGGTCAGAGTTTAATATGAGTTACCAATGCAGGACTACGAATAACAAATAGACTAACTACTGAGAGTAATTTCCAGTAACCAGGACAATAAATGCAACTAGGGAAGGAGTATTAGTATGCAGCATCAGTGATATTGTTGCTGAAGTACTGTATTCAGTGCTGGTGATGATGCTGTTGAAGGAGATTAATTACTAGAGGATTAAAAGAATGGTTAAAATCAGATTTATTTCTCATGTTACAAATTTAAAATAATTCTCTAGTTTAACAAGAAAGTGAAGGGTGGCTCGTTCTAAGACTCTGAATGAATTTAATCCAAATGATTTTTGGCAATAAACAACTCTATAATACAGCAGAAGTAAAACCAGCCTGTACATGGAAACTGAAACTACTTATAAGATCAGTCTAGATGAAGGCACTGTACTGTCACTTGAAGTCATTGGGAAAATGTGTTCAGTAGTGTGGTAGTTGCCCCATGACATTAAATTCAAGCCACTGCATTTTTCTCAGACACATATAACAACGCTAAAAGAAATAAAGGGCTTAATTCCTGAATTATTGCATATAGCCTTTGTTATGAAAAGAGCTGATGACTGTAAAAGTTCCTTCTGGCCTTTAAATCTAAACCTCTGTGAAGAGCCCACTGAAGGAAGAGCTCACAGATTTTGAAACTGACACTGGAATCTAAACCCTGTGAAAAAAAGTGAATGAAATATTGGTCTGCTGAAGAAGACGAATATTCCCTTCTATTTGCTAATTTCATCCCACATGACTTGGCTTTTTAATTATACTCCAAATAGATACAACGAATGACTGGTTTTTGCTGATCATCAGAGCGTAGCAGTATGTAATATTGTCATCTAATTAAATCAGCTTCTAGATCTGCCTTTATTACTTGTGTTCATTGCAAAAAATATTGGATTCATATTTGTAAGAAAATACCGTGACCAAAATTATCAGATGTGATTTTTTTTTTTTTTTAAAGTTGAATTAAATCATTTCATGTTGAAAATTTCCTCGGAAGATGAGCTGTGATGTTTGAAGGCTTTGTCAGGAAGCCATAGCTGTCTGGTGAACTTGCACTTTTCAGATAGTTTTGCTGTGTGTCTAGCCATGGTTTGTCTAGGAACGATAACTAAGTGTTTTATTATGCTACTTATGATACATCCAAGCTGAATTTAGATGGTATAGACTGATAGCACTAGTTCTTATGTAAAAACAGACAAGTTCTATGATGTTTATTTTCCTAATTTATATATATGACTAAGCTACATAAATACTTAAAGCATTAAGTGAGCCTGATGAAAATGAACTGTAGCTCTTTCAGTAGCATCATAAGTATGATGGAAATCAGGAAAAATACTGTGATTTTATGTTAATTAAAAATCACCTTGACAACTGAAGAAATCCCTTTATAGACTTAGAATTCATTTACATGTAATTAATCAAAATGTTATTTGAGAAGACTTAAATTCATGTCAAGGAAACATACAAGTGTTATTTCCTCTTTTAAAAGTATGTTTGAAGCATTGTATGAAATGCAGATTTTTTGCTAGTGACGCAGGTTTCCAAAACTTCTTTGTTGTAAGCAAATAAAAAACAGTCGGATGTTTTTGCCAAATACACAGTAAAAATCTTGTTATTGTATAGCTATTTTCTCTTTTATGGAATACTTTTACCATATCTAAGGACAGAACCAAACACATAGCACCATCCTAAAGATCATACTATTTGGATGAGCATGCTTTAAAGAAAGAATTTAGAGTTTTATCCCTCCAGCAG
>NW_008690646.1:25394-35922 GCF_000695815.1 Acanthisitta chloris | reverse complement strand
GAATTACGTCCTGTGACACTTGTTCACTTTCCACAAGCCCACAATCCACAAGATTGAAAAATCTATTAAAAGTCACATGTGAGTGAACCCACTAGCCTTTAATGTGCAAGAATACTCATCAATCATTTTTCTATCCCTTCCATTTTCTAGTTTTACTCACCAATTAGGAGAGCTGCATGAGTATTATTATACACAGGATTACCTGTTTCTGTGTCTGAGCCCCTTAGAGTTAGTATTGCTCTATGAAAGCTGTGCAGTGTAAACCCTTCTGTAGTTTCGCAGCTTTGCATGTTCAAAGTAATGTGTGCCCATCCCAGCTTAATTATTTGTGTGATAATCCAAGAAATGTTCATAAAGCCTAATTAATTTTATGGTTGGATATAGAATTAAGTCTTTCGTTCTTCCGCAGATGCAGTGCACATATCCCTTTAGAAGCAAGGCATACTTCACTGTCAGAAACAGTTTGCAAGTCTAAATAATAAAGGTGTAATATAAACAAATAAGATGAGTCAAGAAAGTGGAACTAAAGCTTGCTGGAGAGAATATAATTTCACATTCTCTTTTATGTGTCAAAAGCTTTAGTGTGTCAAAGGAAAGAGCTGCATAGAAATCATCAATTGGGTGTTCATGGAAGAATATAAGTAGTTTTATACTCTTTTAGATCAAGCTTTTGCAATAGTTCACCCTGTTTGCCAACAATCCTATGATCCATAATGAGGTACTTCATAAGCCAGGGGTACTGTCTTTGCATTAAGTCACTTGCTGGATTTTCATTTCCATCCATGAGGTTCTTTTTGGCCCTATGCATATGTCATTCAGAGCTTTCAGATGATGGAAAGGTAAAATTGGGAAAATGGGTTCTAAAAGAGATAGCAAACATTGATTAGTGCAAATGAAGGAGAGGGACCTACCGAGTGTAGGTGGTAGAATTTAGGAAAAATATTTTAAAAGCATAGCCCTTCTCTTGGTACACAACACTGATGAGCTTTCAGAATAAACTAAACATATAAATGTGAAATCATCTATTGTACCTTTACTGAAATTGGCTATTCCAGCAGCTCTTACATACAAAAAGAATGGCAGGAACTCAACTGGATTGCCACACTGAGCTGCAACCAAGTACATTTGCAAGGGTAAATTCCTGTATTCCCTGTATTGTCTAGGATACAAGAGTTGGTGCCTTGAAATGAAAACCTGGTGTAGTTTTACTAGCCAAGCTTGGCCAGGTCTGGGGTTGTAGTTCACACCTGAAATACAATGTGCCCCACATCACTGTCCTGATGCTGCTTTCTGCATCTGGCAGGTGTTTTATCACACCAGAGTCACAGCCGTACTGGCTGAGCACAGAGGTCTGTCTAGCCCAGAATTTGTCTCTGACAGTTGCCAGTAATGGATGATTACAAGTGTGGGACAAACAGTGATCAGTCACTACCTTGTTTAGGTTTTAGCCCATCACAGAAAATAGCAGCACTGCAGACTAATATGCTGCATTTTGACATATTTTAAAGCTAGCGCTTTGGAAACCACAGGTACCACTGGAGCTGTTTTCTGGAGCAGTAGGAATGCTGACATCTGTGGTACAATGAAACCTGATCTAGTCATTGTACATTCTCCCTGTTTGGCGAAGTGTTAGCTGCTGGTATTTAGGGACTCCTCATTTCTAGTTATTTTTTATTCGATCTGCTTTTGTAAGTGGTCTGGGCTGTATGATGAGCAATTTTTCCCCCCACAGCTTCTAGTGATAAACACCAGCTGTCAACAGTGAATGCAGTGACATGAGAGGCATACAGTGATTTTCAAGACCAAGGTCAAATGACAGGTAGTTAAATAATGTAGAAAGGCTAATCTTCTGAACAAGCAAAAATCTGAGGTTGGCGCAATGTTTTTCACAAAATTTGCAATCAGCAGATGGCAATGCAGAGGTCAGGCTCCCAGACAGAATATATCATGTAGCTGAATAAATAATTTGTGTATGAATGTTAATCTATGAAAACTAATTTTGCTGTTGAGATACTTACCTGACCTTGGGACATTGCTGTTAACACTCTTTAAATTGTTGTCTGAGTTGCACTATAAGGTACTACTTGAAATCATATGTTGCTACTAATGTCAAAAGTAGCTTGTTTAAAGGTCTCATGATTTTGAAAACCTGAGGCTTTGTTTTCTAGTGCTACTGTACTTAAATTGTCATATGATGGGAACATGACAGAAGTCATATTCTTGAGAATGTAAGCAAGGCTTAGCTGCTTGTGGGATTTTATCTGGTCAGTCTAGTGCCTTTCCTGTCATATTCCTTTTTCACTTACATCTGGCTTCCTGTGTTTCGTAGTGTCTCTCGAGAGGTGTTCCTTTACATTGTCCAAAAGCCTACATTTAACTGGCATAAAATTAGCAAAGTGTTTTATACTGCTATAGAGCTCAGTTTCAATTTTCCCTTAAGCATGAGGTTCTTTATATTTTTTTAAAATTAAGAGTATCAGAATTATTATGCAGAAGTTTTATTGAACGCAGTAAATATCTTCTCACTGCCCTTTTAGAGCAAAACCAAAATAATTCTTTTTCTAAAGTGGACCTCTTACGTACATTGTAAAAAGTGCAGCAAGGTGCTAATCTAAAATCAGTATGCAACCATAGAACCCACAGTGAGCTATCACACACATTATAGTATAACACTAGTGGAAGATTTTTTAATGGAAATGTCAAATACAATTGTGTTAATAGGAGGTTAGCTCCCTATGACAATGTAAGTACTATTTCACTGTCAGCTGGGAGCCTAAAAGATTCCTTTCCTTCTATATATTATATTTTAATAAAGGAAATTAAAATATCAATTGAAATCTGTGTTGAAATCGTGTTAAAGGTTCTGAGGAGCTAGGCAATATAGGAAAATTCACAGATAAGGCTGCCACAGTATCCAGACATTAAAAGCAGTGAAACAACCCCCAGGAATATCTTGCCTTCCATGAATTGTCACTTGATGATGAGAGATGAGGTGATAGTAAAGTGAAATGTTTCTTCTCAGTGAGCTGAAGGTGTGATATTGACTTTTGAAGGTGCAAAAATAACTTGATTAGACTGAATTTATCCTGAATTTGCTTTCTGGTTTAAAAGAGACAATCTCCCTTTGAGTTAATGGAATACTAGTAAGCAGAACCTCATGCTTTGTATTGTTTTCAACACCCAGGATTTCTCCAAAAGTAAAGAAGGATTTATGAATTAGTGCAGCTACGCTGATTTCAGAGATCACAAACACTTTTACCATCGTGGCAGCTGCTGTACTTACTGTTTTGATAATAATCTTATGACCTTGGTTTTGAAAAGCAAGTTAATGCAGAATATGAAGAAGTGACGCAGTTTTTCTCAATTGCCAAAAAACCCAAATGTTACTGCATGCTTTCTCTGCAGTCACTTTGTGCTAGTCACATTTCTTCTTTGAGCCAGAAAGTGTAAATAAACTGTAGAATTCAATTCCAGCAAAACAAGAAAAAATGCTATTGACAGCTCAAAAATTACAAGAATTACTGACTGAGAGAGTCAGGTGTTTAGGTAGCTTGGTTTAGAACTGGAGTACAATGCCATTTTAGCAACAAGTTTCGTCAACTCTCTTGCAATACCACAGTTAGTAGCTACAATGTGTTCAAATGCCATTCATTATTATTTTCCTTTTTATAACATTCAAATAAGAAGAGCAAGATCCATCTCACTACAATAATAAGGATGAATTATATTATTATTATATGCACCAAGAAAAGCATAGAAGGTGTCATCAGGTTCTAATATTGCTGTTTCTGACATTTGAAGATGACCTCCAGTAGCTTAGCATATGATATTTTTATGAGCATCACTAGCTGGAAGCAGAGAAAATTTTTTAATGTACATCTTTCTCTGGTTTTGCTGAGAAGGTCTGATACTTTGAATGGGTTTTTTACTTTATAATCCATATTTTTATTGTAATTGAAGTGTTGCACAGTTCTTTCAAGCTTGACTTTCAAATAACCTAAGAGCAGTATAATGATAATTCAGTAGTGGACATACATTTCCATTGCTACCATCAATACTTCTGAGGGATCTGCTTACTAGCATAGCTTGGAAATTATTGAAAATATTGAAAATCACAGCTGTTGTAGTGAGGAGAGAGTGTGTCTACATGCAAGAGGGTTGCTTGTAAATGTTATTTCTCATGGCATATTTTACCTTTTATGATGCAAAGGTGCTAGCTGACACATCTTATGAATCACTGACAAACCTGAGCTGGCAAAAAGCAATTGAGACATGAAGAAAGAGGTTGAAGTTGTGTATTCTGTATTTTGATTTTCTGAATAGGAGAGAGTTTTTAACAACTGTATTTCCTGCACTGTTACATGAAATACAGGCAGATCACATTTTAAGCTCTAATAGAAGTAAAGGATCATTGGGTTTTTGTTTGTTTGTTTTTTTCTGAATCCTATATCTTCATATCTGTTTTCCAATTGAAATTGGCAATGATTATTGAAACAAAAAAAACGTAGTGCAGGATTCAGTTGTAGCCACATTAGAAGTAAAATTCACAGTCAATTCAACTATTCTGTATTTTTCCCCCATTTACATATTTTGATGAACCAGATGCTCCTGCAACCTTAAGTGATAGTGTCAAAGAGTGAAGTCTATTTAACTTCAAAATATTTATAATGCAGAAGTAACAAAAGATGTGACACAGACTGACATAAATTTCTCTTCATTGCAGTACCTGCTAAGAGCAGTGAGACAAAACAATGAGGAGTGTTTAACCCAACAGCATATTGTGCTTTTGTAAACCTTTCTTGTAAAAAAAAATGACTAGTGGGATACTTACCAGCAATTTTGCAGATTATGTATTACATGAGGAACATTTCAGCATCAGATTGCCATAGACATTTAATCAAGTAAGTCAGTGGGGAAAGATCCAGGAAAGATTTTGATCTGAGATGTCAGGGAATTCTTTCAATCCACTGTCTTAAAAATAAACACCAAATGTTGTTAAAGCCTTTCGGTTGCTCCAAAGCAGATTCTCTATTTCTGCCAATAGTGTAAAAATGCTCTGGAGGTGTCAGTCTTTCTCTATTGAGTGAAAGTGAAGCCTACATGAGCAGTTTTGAGTGACTACCACCAGTTACAGTTAAAGTATAATTTGCAAAGATTAGTCCAGATTTGTGCTGTTAATCAATGTGCACCAATGTGTTCTTTTGAAACTTGAATTTCATGTAGAAAATAAGTTGTGAAAGGAGTGATTCGTATCAGTATAAGCATATCCATATATGACACATTTATTTAAGATATTATTAGAATATTTTACAGCTCTGTTTTTGAGGGTAATTTAATTATAGAGATTTATCTCCTGACATTTTTGATAATGTTCATCTTTGACTTGCACAGAAATTATTTTCAGGTATTTTCTTCTTGGGATGTTTTTTCCTTTCATAGAGCTACACATTGAGCTAGATTGGATGTAATGGTTCAGTATCATGCTGTGTGTTGAAGAAGTAGCTTTCTAGTATTGTTTAAGCATTCTGAGGTTTTTCATCTTGCAAAAGGAAAAGATGAGAGCAAGAAAAATATTTTACTATTGCTTGATGAGTTTAATACCTGTGTGGCTTCCTGAATGTTTGTAGAACACAAAAATGAAAGGTCCAACTTGGTTGACACAAGAAGAATCTACAGAGATAGGTATCAGTTGAGAAATGCAAGATGACAAACAGCTGTGAAATGAGGCTGATTAACAAGGCTAAGAATAACCTAAACACAACCTGTAGTTTCATATGAAAAATGTCACATGAATCATGAGTAGGTAGGCAAAAATGTTGCATTTCTAGATGTGCTTATTGAAAAAATATATTTCAAAATGAAATTTTAAAAGGAAAATATGTTTTATGAGGTTTGTTTCTTGTTATTACCATGTATTCAAATGAAACTGGATATAAATTAACTTGAAGACAACTGACAACCAACAACAGCAAAAAAGACTCCATAAAAAGTACATAACCCCAATCAAGCAGTTTGCAAACAACATCATAACATCATTTTGTAATCCTGTAATGCAGAAAAATGAATGAACCGAGTGGCATCATACTGAAGTTTCAGGGGAATGCTCAGTTCAGAATAGAATATGGTAAAATACATGATGGAAATTGTCAGATAAATCCATTCTTTTACCATTTTCAGAATATTCATGCTGGGTTTATGCTGATTTGTGGAATAGGGTGTTTCAGGAGCAGCAGTCCTGCCACACTGATGATTTATCTGCCAGAAATGTTTGCACTGTGTGGCAGAAGGGATGTGGTTAGGGCTGCAAAGAAATGCAGTGTTTAGGATCACTTTTTTCTATTCCTCACAGAGGAGAAACTATACAGTCAAGCTACAGTTTCCATCTTCATTTTCTTCTATAGTAAAATCCTGACTAAAATGTAACTAGTATTCTACTTTATCTTTCACTCTAGAACTACTATCTGGAGAATAGGGGATAGCATGGGAGGAGAAGTATATAATTTGTGCTGGTTATGGTTCTGTATTTCAAGATAGCCTGTCTATAAGGAGACAAGAAGGAATGCAAGGAGGAAGTCTCAGCTCATTTCATACACAAAGCTCTATTTTCACATTTCTTCTTCAGAATAAAAAAGTTTTTTAAAAAGCTTATCTATATCTTATCTACCTTTAACACCAATTAGTGGTTAAATGTGCTAAAATTTTAGCACATGCATGAGCTCACCTCTGACTGAATACATTCTGTTTGGCAAGCTGCCTTCACATCCTTTGCACTTCTTTTTTATGCTTTAAGTGTTTTTACTTGTGCATGGAGAACATTTATGTACAAAAATATCCTTGTAAAATGGATAGTGCTCTCTTCTATTTTTATTCCTTTAAAACACACTAAATATAAATACACAGAAAATAGAAGTAAAAAGGCACAAGGAGAATAGAAAGCAAGTTAAAAATACTTCATCAGCAAAGAACATATTGAGTCAGGAAAGTGGAAGTTATACTTCTTGTCATATGTCACTGAATCTTTGGAGTACTTATATACCATTGTGATGGACATTAGCATAAGAATAAGAATATAATTGCCTTTAAAATGCATCAGTGTGGGCAGGACTCCATTTCACTTACACTAGGAACCGTGGAATGACTTACTAGCAATTTCTGTAGTGATAAGGAGGTAAGAGGTAAGAGGATGTCAGTCAGCATTGTCTTTGTTCTAGGGCAGTGGGCAAGCCACACATTTTCTTCTTATTGCCGTTTGTAAATGTGTAATTGCTCAGTCTTTATATCGCAGTTGTTGGTGTTATCCAAGTAATTAAACAATGTTAGGATCTCAGAAAATCAGAGCATCTAAGAGCATAGTGGTTAAACAGTTCAAAGATTTTGGACATGATACAGGCAAAATGTACACTGAAAGTATATTATGACATGCTATGGATCCAAACCAAAGTCAGTACCATCACATATGTAGCTTTCTTTATGTTCATATGGACTGTATGTGACTGTATACTGTACTTGTTGGTTTGACAGAATGGGTTAGTCTGAAACTGAGTCACTGCACCTGGTGTATTTATACTTCCCAAAGCAGCATTTACAGGAAAAACTGCAAACTTTATCTAGGCCACTGTCAGGAAGTGATGAATGAGGTCAGTGGTGGTGCAACCCCAATTCTTCTCCCATGGGTGCAATTGGCTCCCTTGGAAAGATTCGCTAGCTGGTTTCAGAATATGCAAGGTTTTCTACAAAATATCAGTGGACTAATAGCTTTTACAGAGCTTCTGAAATGTTTCCTTGTCAATCAGGAGGGAACATTGAATGCTGCAGTGTACTGTTTTCAACAAGCTATAGAGTACTATATGTCACTAATGGAGGTAGAAAATATTGTTTGTTGATGTGTGAACATGTACAAATTCACTCACCTGTCAACTTTAAAAACTAGCATCTGCATTACAGTAAATCAAAAATTTGACTTTTGAATAATTTTTGAGCTGTCTGCTATGCTGCCTCTCATGACATTTGAAACACCAACTTTATGCTGGAATCAACTGAGATATGACAAAATTTGCCCAGAGTAACTGATACAGCAAATTTCCCATAATGATACCTAATGTACATTTTTCTCAGCTGTGTAAAGTAGCTATTAACTATCCAATTTTCTGTTTGATTTGTAGCTTCCCTTTTGATACCAAGAGGCTGTATTTGTGCAGTAGCATAAATGAACTACAGGCTAATATGAAATGAAGGTTTAGTTTGCATTTTGCCGGTAGTCAGATCAGTGTTTAAAAGAACTTAGGAGTTCAAAAGATTTTAGCAGCTTAGGACCTTAAATATAATGGTCCTTTGTTGTGTTGACATCAGATCAGCGTAATTTTCTCAGTGAAATAGGCACTTATCTCCAGAACAGGAGATAAAATACTGTGTTGTCTGACAAGTCCTGTGCTAGAATAATGTATTGCATGTTCATGCAGTTTAGTTCCACATAATGTCTCTAAAAAGCATCACTAGCGTATATAAACATAAGGAAGACGTGTGATGTAGATCTATGTTTGTGTATAGCAAACACCTCTGAATTCTTGTGCTACTCAACTTTGTATTTACCAGTGAATAGCAATGCTCCCCCACAGTGCTCCACTGCTAGGAGTGTTTTTATCATTGCCAAGACCATAGCTTTACAAATAGAAAACAAATCAGATGATAAAAAATTAATGCATTCATTATAGTGGCCTTTTTTTCTCCCTACTGAAGAAATCCAGCACCTGTTACTAGTACTTAGACAAAGAGGAAGAGGGAGAGAAAATGTAATTTCACTGCAGTATCCATTAGCAGGAGTTTTTAAATCATCAGCAGAAAGATGACAGTATCCTTTGATTTTCTCCATGCCTATGGAGGAAGCATGAGAAGTTTACAGTGAAATCAATATCTCTGATTATATGGTGATAATACAGTTTTTGAAAAGGATCTACCCTTATCACCTTCATTCCCACCCCTGGTTTTTGAAGATTTTTGACTTTTAGAAAAGAATGAAAAAATAAGAGAATAAAGCAGGTAGAGATGGCTGACTGGAGGTCTGGGCTATGCACTGTGATTTTGAAGCTCTTCTGGCTAATTCTGCCCATTAATGACATGAACTCTCTATCCAGATCACATCTGAGCTTCAGCACTTAACAGAATCTTATACCCTGGTAGTCTCATGCTCTGTAATGTATAAGGCCAAGCGTGATCGTGCTGTTATCAGTATCAGCAGATTTGAATGTTAAGTGAAAGAAATGTGCTGAAATCTTACTTACTATGGCAAAATAACAAGAGGTAGCAGCATCCTTTAGTGATTCTAAAAACTGAATCTTCCTACCAGCTTTAAGTAAGTTCTGATCAGCTGGTAAGGACAAATTCAAAATCATTGGCACCTTTTCTTTTCCCAACTCATCGTATTTTTCTGTGAAAATGTAATAACGCACTTTACACTTTCTTTACAGGAAGTTTATACATTTGTCTTGGCAATGTAAAGACTCTTTTTCTTGTTTCCCCCCAAAATGGCATAAGGCTTTGTTTTATCATCCAGATTCTTCAATACATTTTCATTGGGAAATGTTTGACTTACTTTTCAGCATCTTCACTTTTTACTCAGTTCTGAAGACATTTAGTAATAGTAAATATTGATGGCAAGTAGGTTCCCTTTTTACTCTATAAAAAAATAAATTTTATGTTATCAGTTTATGTGCTGTTTCTCCTAAGAGCATACTCACACTTTTGTGCTGTTTGTATAGGGGTATACATACATTCCATGTGCAGTGAGACAGAAAGTACAGAACTGAAAGACCTTGTTCAATCAAATTAATGCTGAGGATTAATGAAGAACCCAATGCCCATGTTGATTTTCATTGTAAGAGATCTTGAAATGGCATACTCTGACAGCCAGAAAGATTTTTAGTTCCATTTTTTATTGCAGATGTGGCCTCATAATTTTGAAATCATTCTTACTATTTTTTTCTTCTATTTTAGCTTTCCCTTTTGAATGCATCTCTCTCTTTCTTCCTGTACTCAGCCCTTTTGTACCAATAATCCCCTGAGGCAGAAAGAACCAACATGACCTTGAACACAGATCAAAGCAGATGTAGTAAATTTACATAGTATCATGCAGTTTTCCTTGAAAATATATCACCTAGTGGAAAATGGGGACATGCATATGCCCAGACAACATGAAATGAAGGATAGCTTTGGCCAGAGGTCTTTGACATATTAAACTGTTCTTTATGAGAAATTACTAACTTGTGCAACTTTTTCTTCCCCTCTGAAACTCTGAAATTAAAGTCAATGGTCTGGTCTACTGAAAATGTGGTGCTGAGTGAGGCTTATTCACACAAGGAGGAACCACAGGGATTTTGTACATCTGTGTTCTATTTGGCCTCATGAATTTAAAAATTATGTGACTGAAAGAAGCCCCTTTTTCCAATTCCTGTCCTTTTGCCCTTAGTGCAAGAGGTGCACACCAGTATCCAAAATGTTTTTCACATATATTTTGATGTTCTCTTTAATTAGA
>NW_008690646.1:464-25375 GCF_000695815.1 Acanthisitta chloris | reverse complement strand
GACCAAGAACTGCATCAGGTTACTGACATCATGAAGTGTGCTGGTGATATTATCCCTAGCTGAGTTACAACAGTCCTCACGAAACAAGTTGGGAAAAACCTTATGCATTTTCTGTGTTAACCCCACTACATCATATCCTATATACAGTAGTCAGTATGAAGAAGTGGCAGAAGAAAGCAAGTCTTTCGTGGCTACACATGATACCCTAGAAGTGTCTTGGAAATTCACTTGTGTTTTAAAGGTTCAGATTGATTGAGCTGAAGTCTATCTGCTATTCTTAGTAGTAGTAGAAGTAGAAAGTGATTTCCCACTTGGTCTGGTCCCCATAGCTCATCAGATGTTTGGACAGATGAAGAAAATCTGAAGATTTGTATTGGAAGATCTCACAGGTTAATGAACGGCGTTAGATGCAGTTGACTCAATTAAATGAAAAATGCTAGTTTTGACACAGTGCAGTTGTGTATTACATCTGTGCAATCACTCAGCTGAAAGCATAATTGACAGAAGATAACAAAATCAAATGTCTGCACTAGGGTTTTTATTTATGTGTTTTGGCTATAATGATAAGAAAAAAGAAGTAGGCAATATTCAGTAGATTGTGTATATTCAGATTGTGTATATGCTGAACTACAGAGTTAAGCACTGACCTTCACTTTGGGTAACTGTCATTTTTTCCCCGTGAGCTAACTAGAGCCTATCATTTTGCTAAAGGGAGTGTGTAAACTGCTCTATACTCGTCAGTTCTTAATAAGAGAAAAGGTAATATGTTAATGTTACAGGTCAGTGGATGCTGTCAAAATTTGTGACAGCCAGGACCATTTACAGGTGTACTGCTTCTGTCTTTGCTGTTGTTTTATACTATATTCCTGAAGTACTAAGCAATCAAGCATTGTAGAGAGCTCAGAATTTTGACCAACTGAGTTGCATTTGTCTATCAATTTTTTTTATTCCTGCAGGATGCAAGGAAGATAAAATTAATGTCCCTCTTGAAATGGAGTGGTACAGATGTTTCCGTGTTATAGCTACTTTTAAACAACAAATGCCAAAATCCTATGAAACAACACTGCTTCTTGTTGACATTATGCATCAAGCACATTGCATACTCATAGAAGGAACATGACAGGAGTCTGAGGATTATTAGCATACATTAACAAATCATCTCATGTTTCAGCGTATTTGACTATTTCTGAAGTAGATTGACTTGACACAGAAATGTTGGGGTTTTTGAAAGTATCTTCCATACTTTGCTTACTTTAACATTCAGAAACACAGATAAGGAATGGGAAAATACATTTAAGTTTTTCTGTAGGTTAGCATTGAAATGCTATTTGAAACAGAGAATATGTTGGTGCTGGCTAGTCAGGTATGGTCTATATGTCTGGCATATGTTTCTTTTTATCACACAAGACAGCATTATTTTTTAATCTGGTACTTAAAATGTGTTTTTTTCTGCTGGATTTATTCAATTGTCTTTATTCTTTAAGGATCTGATCCAATCCCCACTAAAGGGTAGCAGAAAACCATATAGTCCCCCTGGGACTCAATTTTCTTCAAGCAGAATCTGGAAAAATTAACCTGTGTTTATGTTAATTCTTTTGAGGGAAAAAACATTTTTGGGCATTAAAATAAAAGAAGAAAAAGAAGATTTAATTTGTGTCTGTTTTGAATTCTTTTACAGAAAGAAGTTAAAGATTCCTACCAATTGAAACATTTGATAACTTCAGAGATATATTGGAAATTGCTGCTCTTTAGGAATTTTTTGAACTTTTCATGCTAATTAGTGCCTGTGGTAGGTTCCTCTTCTGATGAGCTGTATCCAGTCTTCACACAAGTGTTACTCTTCACATAACTACTTTTCTAGTTTATTTATCTGCCAGCTGTTATTTTTATTATGGTCACAGACTTCCAGGGAACTGAACTTCTATGGTAAACTAAGCTGTCATAGCGGCAATAAACTTTCATGTCTGTCTTTTTTTTTAAATCTGTGTAATGCAACTCTACCCCTAGTATAAGGATTTTCCACACTTAACTAGAGAAATCTTTAAAACAGATTGTGCTGGCCAGAGAGTTGTGACAGTTTTTTTGACTTAAGAGTGGTCATTCAGACAAAAATTGTGTTCATCCTTAGGAAAGGTGTGAAGACAGAGCTGATACATATTTTATTACAGGGAATGAATGTATGAAAAACTCTGAACTTCATTGCTGCTAGTAATGCAGGAGAGTAGGAGGAGGAAGAGCAATTTCAGCATCTTTATTCATTGATTTCCAGCAGTGAATCACACGTTCCCTCACAAGCAATTTGGAAACTTAAGCAATCCTGCACTGATGTCTTCTTAAAACTGTAAAATCAAAATGCATGTGGTCAACTTTCATTCAAAGTCACACCGAGACCCTTCTTTGTCAGGTTTGCAGTCATAACATGTCTCAGAGCCAGAACATGACAAGTAGTGTGTTGGTAAGAAATGACAGGGATGGGCCATCCTGCATCATCCTGGCCTGGGGAAGAGCTGGGTTAGGCCTTATGGACAGGCCAATATTGCTGAATGAAGAAATGACGTGGTCTGCCTCACAACTATACTGCCTATGGCTTTACTACCTCTCACATAATTTCTTTCTTGCAAAATACTGGAACAGTTCAAAATGGAATCAGCAAGCAGACTGACATTAACAAGACAGTCTGATACCTGATGTCACAACTTGCTTGACCCTTTATTTATGTCATTAAACCTAGCCTCAGGGGGACATTATTGTTTACATCAGCAGCCCCAGCTGTCTCATCTTTTCAGGCCTCAAGTACTCAGACACAATTCAACAGAAGAAGTGTTGTTGTTCCTACCGTAAGAGCTTGACACCGTAGCAACTGCAGCTTCAGCTTGTGAGGCTCCGTAGTGTGTATATGTATTTCACGTTGTGTGCTTACTATACATACATGTGCTGGTCTGTATTTCTATCTTATATGCACATTTTGTGACTATGATGTCTTAAAGACTCTCTTTATAGAACCTAGGGTAGACTTGATCAGATTAGAAGAACTACCTGGTTTTGGTATACTATTAAGCCTTTTCTATCTCTAAATTCGTAGTTAGAGGTCCTGGTAGATAGTGTTTGTTTGTAGTAGACTCATATGGGTTAAAACATTAGTAGACTCATATGGGTTAAATAATCTCTAGAGCAGGGAGAATCCATTCTGCTGTTAATGAACAATTTGGAAATATTAGCTCTTCATTTTCAAAATGTGTACTTAGATAAGACATAAAAACTTGGAATGGAAATAAGGAAATGACTGAATGAAAGAAAAGTGACCCAGTGAAGCAGACTGGCTAATTTTTTTTAAGAGAAAGATAAAATAAATCTGATTATTAAAAGGCAAATCTCCACCATTTTCTTTAGCTACAAGTCTGTGTTCTCCTCTGTCATGAATGGACACCTGTATGAGCACCCTTATTTGTCTCATAAAAGTTTCTCAGTCATCAATGGCAAAATTATTATAAATAAAAGTCAGGGCAGAATCAGGTGTTTCCATCTGGAAGGAATCTCATTATGTAGGTCTGTCTGCAAAAGGACCTTCTACATCTTCAGTAACAGCACCTGCCTCATTTTATTTCTTTCAGCTATACTCATGTAAAGAAACATTCCTTACTCTGCTGCATCTCTTCCTTTGCCACAGGAAGTGAACTCTTAAGCTTCAAACATTGACACCAACCTTTACTCTTTTGTGCTGCTGGCATATACTCCTCATAGCAGTGCACATACTGTGCCTGGAACAGCACAAACCCTATGAAATTTTTTTGCAGGCAGCATCACTGTTCCTTAATCTCTCTGTAGCCCAGGACACAGACATTATGGTGCAGCTGATTAATTTGTAGGGTTTAGAGCCTCTTATGCCCAGTTTTGTAGCCCTGAATGACACCAAAAGATGCTAGATCTGGCCAACTAGACCTCTTGTGGGAAATCACAGCTGTTCACTCAGAAATGTGGCCAGCACTCTTCCTGCACATGGGGTAATGGTGACATGTAGAGCACTTTGTATAATCAAAGACAGCCAAGTTTCAGAGTCTTCATCTAAAGGGTCATCACCATAACTTAAGGGTTTAGGGAGCATTGTATTTCTTTTATGGGTACTGTAGCCAATTTTTGTTGGCCAGTAAATTGAGAAACTTCCAACAGTTCTCTGAAATTTCCACTCATTTTATTTTCCATCGCTGTGCTCATGTACTAGTAAAACCTCACGCGCACCCAATCTGAGCAAGTACAGTTGTTTGCTTGGGGTTTTTTTCTTGAAAGAACTCAGTGAAAACATACTGAATGTTTTTAGACACACGTAATAATGAGTGTACTTAGAAATTAATTAAATTATCTTTCTGAATAGGATACTAGCATATTAAAACATAATTATGAAGTTAAATATAACTTTCAGTATATAGATCAATTTTTAATTGCTAGACTAATTACAGAAAGACGAGACCTTTGAAATCATGACTGAACGATTAATCAAATGTGGGGTTTGTATTTTTCCACTCCTCTCCCTGTTCATTTGCAAGTAATACCAGTCTTCCCATAGTCATATACTAAAAGCATCTTATTTAGTCACTTGGAAGTTTAGCTGCTTGAATAAGACCAAGGAACCATTGCATTAATATGCTAATTGATACTTTAAGGGGTCTGGAAATTATTAAAGTCTTAAAATATTTATTGCTGTTTTGCTTTCAGCCAATGTAGGAAGTGAGCACACAGTCTAAGCTTAAAGATATGTTTATGAAAATATTCTAAAATGGAAAGAACTTCTAATATTGTTACAAAAAATATTTCTGATGTGGATATTTCAGCTTCTTGAATATTTTTAACTGAAATAAGACAGTCCCCATTGGGTCAAATTTAACTCTTTTTGGATATTTTTGCTAATTAAGCCAGCTGAATTGTGACACAGTTTCATTCAGCAGCTCAGACTTCGACTATGGAGAGCAGCACAGAATGTTAAGGAATTACAAGATCTACTCTAATGACAAACTTTTCCATCAGTCCATAAATGAGAGTCTATGGGGCTCTGCTACAACATATGAACATCATAGAATATCACCATGAAATGTTACTCTGAAGAAGTTGTAATTAGATCATAGAGCTAAGTTGAACATGAAATATTTTACAGCTACAGAAAAGTAGCTGCCTTATGAAAATCAACATTAAAGTGAGTTTTGATTTTCTTCTAAAAAGTGAAAGTCGGATTCCATTTTCTGTTAATATATTTTTGATAATCTGTGACTTAATGGTAAGTTCTCTAAAGCAGGAAATAAGTACTTAAAATAGGCACTGTAGGATTCATTTTCATTAAAAGGTACAGTTTAAGGTCCCCTAATCTGGTTGCGTAATACAATCCCTGCAGAACTGTGTGCTTTCTGAACCTGTTTGAAACAGAACATGTAATACAAAAAACATGTTTCAGCTCTTTGTGAAGGTGATTGTAAGGGTTAGAGGAAGTGTCTTCTTTTGGGGGGGGAAAAAACAGGTGTGGTGATTTTCAGTTTACAAAGAGGGAAATACAAGAGACAGATGTTGACTATGATAAGGAGATGATGATGTATATATGATTAATATATCACTAAGTATGTTTTGGGACAGTCTGTATGACCTCTTTATTCAGATTAAAAGCATGTGCTCTAAATAACAGTAGGCTTTTAATTTAATCAGCATTTGTCTTTATACTGCCAGGACTCAAATGGAAATGTCATGGGCATTTAGGTTGATGGGACCTTGCAGCTACTATATCATTCTTGTTACGACCAGTAAATGACTACATATTTGACCTTTCCTGTTACATCCAGTTACACTGTAGATAGAAAAATTACAGGAGCTGTAAATGTTGTCATTATGTGCTTTGCTCATACAAATCAAATCCTGTTTTGTGGATATCCACTTGAATTTTATTCTTGAATGCTGTCATTTGTTGTTCACATGAAATCATAGCCCACCCTGCTCTCATGAGACTAAATTTAAATGTGTGTGAAAAATATATGGTTCAACATAAATGCTGTGTGCCAATTACGAATGAAGACATGTATTAGAAGCTTGCTATCACAGTACCAGATGGCTCACAAACCCAGCAGAAATTCCATGCCTTGGAAATAAAATTCCATGCCCACAAATTGAAGTCGTGAGTTTTATTGAAACACAGTATAAAAAGAAAACCAAGATATAAGGCTTCACCTTACCTCAAAACACATGTAAGAGCATGCTGTCCATGACAAGATTTGGGATTTATTTTTTTTTAATTTATTCCAGGATCATTCAAAATCTATTTTGATAAACAAGAAAACCAGTCAGCCTTGTTACATGTTCTGTGAGTTATATCATAATACACTCACAATGCAAGCAAAAAACCTGCTGATAGAGCCCTGGTGCTATGTGTGCACCTCTGTGACAATGCAACCTGCTTCTGAAAACCTAAGTGACAACTTCTGCAGTCTTGCAATGCATCACTACCTTGGATGTCTAAATGTAAATGCAAACATTTAATGTAAATGTGCAAACATTTGAAGTAAGTCTACAATATGTCATTGTTAATTAAACTAGGAACAATTCAGTTACCCAACCACAAGATCCAGTGCCTCATGATGTGTTCTTTGATATCTACTCTCACACCAGATCTCTCTCCATGGTGTTTTTATATATCTTGAACCATGCCTACTGGTCCCATGTGAGTGTTTTGGGTATGGCAGGGCTTCTCAAATGTCATTGGAAGCCTGTGTGCTGCCTTTATAATCATAGAGTGACTCATCTACTTAGTAATGGGAGAAACATTCTCCAGAAATATTTCTGAAGTCAACTGCAAGAGATAGGTAACATACATAACAAACCTACACAGGTAGCTACATTCTGGACAGATAAAACTTGAGGAGGTACAATCTATCCTTTTTGCTTTTTTTCTCTTCCTTTAGCATTTTTCTAACAGTAGACAACATGCCACTGACCTAACCATTTGTTTTCCAACTCAAATTATAGAAAACATCATGATTCTTGGAAGAATTGAGTTCACAGCAAGTGTGGTTTTAGCACAATGGATTTTTAAAAATTCACTATGGAATTCCTTTGGTAAAAAAAAAGAAGATGCTTATGCAAATCATTTTGCTTTGTATCTGCTTTCATTTGTGTCGCTTTCATTTGTAACCCTAATGCAGATAAATAAATATTTCGATCATGATGCACTGTTTTGACATTCCAATAAGAAAAAAAAGAAAGTCCAAGGAAATTGAAAGCTGGACCACTTGGACCACTGATCATAAGGCATTTAGCTACTGACAATACAAACATAATGATCACAGCGAGGGAGAATGGGACAAATCACTTTTCTGAGCCAAGAGTTCTCAGAGGTAAGAACAGAGGTGAGGTTGTCCCTGGCCTTTCTGCAAATAAAGATACTGCCTTTTTCATAAAACATACATTTTAAACACTCAATCCATTTTTCCAAAGTAGGGTCTCCTGAAAGACTTCTGGGCTTCTTTTTCTCTTGAGATGATGCACAAAGTCACTGTGGGTAAAGACACTGTCAAGTTACTGTATGTCCCATATGTTAAAGTATAGGAAAATAGACTATCTCATGAAATGTCTGAATACATTTAATAAAGTTTTCAAGAGACCAGAAAATATGATAGAAGTAACTGAAGCCTTTAAACAGTCTTATAATAAAGTTCATGCAGACTTTAATTATGCAATCCTTCTGTGAGCATTTTCAGGCTAAATACTACAGTAGGAGGGTTTGGGGTGGTGTTTTTTTTGACTGTAATAACATTTGAAAGAAAAATCTAGTTAATAAAATATAAAAGCATGAGCTTAGGAATTTCAATTCATTTCTACTTGTCAAAATTATTTTATGCTGTTTATTCTGAGAAAACAGTCTTCCTAATTGCTCTGATGTATAGACTTTATGGAAAGTTTTAAGAGCACAGACCTCTCTATAAATCTGCTTATACAGATTTCTCCATTCAAATTAAATTTTGAATTGTGTAATATAGAGAAAGCTTCAGTGGTTTCGTTAAAATACAATAGAATGGATGAAAGTTGCATACAGATCTACTGTAAATCATGAAAATATTCTCTAAAAAGACAAAGAATACTGTATAAGTCTGTATCAGCAGTTTGAACTGAAGCTAATCCTTTTAAGACGTCTCATTATAACATCTTTCATTTTATTACTGTTTACAAAGTTTAGTTTTTCTTTTACTGAGGGGAATCTCATAGTTTCTTTCCTCCAATGCTTTTGAGTTGTGATAGAAATGAGCACGGGTATGTGTCCTGGTGAGAAAAACTGATTATCTGCATAAGAGATGGGTCAGTCTCAGCATAGTGTTGGTTGGCTTGTGCATGTTGTATCCATATAAATGCAAAGTACATACCTACTTTTATAGCAATGTAGTGAAGAGCAAATCAGAGTAGCTACTCTCTTTCCCCTTACTCCATCCATGCCCTTTACCCCTTCTGGGGCATCATCCTATCATCTGACCCTCTATCCTCCATCTATCCACACGTAACCTTCTAGAGCTCTACTAAGATTATACCAATTCATGGCTTCATAAAAACAGAGGAATAATTTTTCTCTCTTTTGGTTAACTTTCTTCAGACAGGTCTTGACTCACACAATACGCATTTTCCACCTGAAAATGTGTTCTCTCAAGCTTTCCCAAGATGAAATAAATATATGAGAAGTAAAAGTATAGGACTATAATGTGCAAGTTTTTGGTTTAAGGTTTGATGAACACAGGCTGTATCATCTGAAATATTTGTCTGTTGCTAGGTTTTGGTGCAGTGGGCTGTTTTGCTATGCTTGTCACTAAGCTTTCTTCTGCCATACAGTTAAGTATGGAGCAGGAAACTGCGATGCAGAACTGACATAACTCGTTCCATGACTGAGAACAATACAATTGGTGCTGGTATAGAAATTAATCTGAACTCATCAAAACTCCTCCTGGGCAGCCAAGTTAATTAGGACCATGCTGTTTAATTTAGACTGCTTTTGGGACTTGAGGTGTTTGGGTTTTTTTGACCTGCTGCACTAACTTTATATAATCTGTCTCCTTTTGGGATATTTTGCATGCTTCTATGCCATGCTCCATTTGAAAATACAGATATGCTAAAGAAAATGGTGTGAATTGGGTGCTCTAAATATGTTTGTCATAGATTAGAATATCAATGCATGATGAAATACTGCTTTAAGGAAAGCAACAAGGGCTTCCTCTGTTCATTAATTAAGACATGAAATGTTTTTGGCTGATGTATGCAGCTCTAGAATAACATCCGGATGTATAAATGTCTATGTGCACAATTTGTGGGTGAATTCATGTAACTGAACACAGATATCTAAAGCATAGATGTCTTCATCTGAGTTAATCATACTTACTTGCACTTATAATCAGTGGAGATCAATAGAATTTCCAGAGTATGATTCACTGCATCCTGAAATAGACTTCTAAATCTGACTATAGGATTACAGTCCCTGTTTCTCCCCTTCAAATATACAAGGATTCTACAGTGACTAGCACAGATATAAATTGCATTGCAGATATCTTAGGTCAGAAATGCCATCCTAAATCATGAAAATAAATTATTTCTCGCACATATTATAATGATCTGAATACCCCTGGAACTACCATGGTAATGAATAATCAGTGTAAGCATTAAAATTAGGAGAGTTTAGGTTACTGGTTCAGTTTTAAGTGAGTAGCTTACATGTCCCTGGATACTGGAAATAGCATGCCCAAAGCATAATTCAGGTGCCTAAAGACCACTCCAATGAGTAGGAGTCAGATCCAGATTAATTTTCAGATATATTATCACTTTTCTCTCCAAAACTGAGTTGGGCTGCTGCAAAAATTATGCCAAGAGCAAAGTGATCAGACTCATAGAAGTCAGGGTTATAAATTAGCCAGAATGGAGCATGGGCTACCCTTTGAAGCAATTGTTGGTATTAGGGAGTTTCTTCTGCTCCTCCGTCAGAGGATGCAACCTTTATTCTTTCTTTTTCCTGTTCTGGGCCCTTTTCAAGCTTATTTACCTGCATCTTGCTGAGAGCTGCTTTTCTTTTGTTGTGCTGAATGTAGTTAACTGTAAAGGAAAACTACGTTGCTATTCAATATACAGCCCAGTAGTGATTTTGTGTGCTTGAATTTAAATATCTCGATATCTTACAGCACCGTCTGTGATGAGAATTTCTTTTTGGTAGAAAAAAGGCATAAATGGGAGTTTTAAACATTGTCATACTGATGAAGCAAACACTGAAAACACAAATAAGCTGTCTTTCTGGTACGTGTAAATCTCAGAGGGTTGAACTCAAACTGATGTGTTATCATAGTCATTGCATAACAGAGAAGGATGATAACAATGATTATAGAAGAAGCCTCAGGAACAAATCATATCTCTGATGTTATGTGTTCTCTCAACCCACCTTTTTAACATCCTTTTTCATAAATCCTGTACACCAGTCTGATGCAGTGAGGCAAGATTATTTTTACAAGGAAGGAAATCTTCAGTTTTAACTGATAAGGTAATAAGCAATGACAGAAGTTGTCTCTTGTCCAGTCTCAAGGTATAATGTTTGTATTGCCATGTGCCCAAGCAGTGGGCATGTCAGTTGAGTGAATCTTCAGCAGAAATCAATAGCTGCTATGTATACAGAGGTAAATATAAAAAGGTTACATATAAATAAACTAGAAATTATATGGTTACTGGCTGCATTTATTATAGACAGAGCTGACAGTGGTGCTAAAGTTTCTTATTCAATCAGTATTTTTAGTAGGTAGCTGTGAGACATCAACTAACATTTGGTTTCTGCTAAAGGCAGATAGTAGTCTTTCAAAAGTTTTATTCAGCTTTATTTACAGCTCTTTCCATGCCTTACGTTCTTGAATTTGAAGTATTACTCTACTTACAAGAAGACTGGAGGTTTTCTCATTTTATATAGTAACATAATTCAATAAGTGGGAAAATACGTTGTTTGAGATAACTATCAAAATATGTGCAGTGCTTGCTATGCAGTTTACTACTGCAATACCTAGAAAACTTGTACACTTGATTTCAAACTTTTTTTTTAAAAAAAATTTAAGTGTTATAAAGAAATCTGTTGTGTCAGAATATTTTGCTGGATTCTTTCATGAAGATTTGTGTAGTAGCATCATTTACACATGCAATCAAATTTTCACTTTTCCTACTAAACCCACTTATTATACTTTGCCCCACTCTTGCACTGTCTCTTTAAATGCTTATCTTCAATAAGTAGATTTTATAGACTTATTTAGACTTTCCTCCGTTTATCAGTCTCCGTGCAGCTTGCAAGGATGGCCTTGCAAGTGCTATTCTGCATTACTTCTATTACTCACAACTTTGGAAACCTTCTCTAATATAGAGTTTTCATTATTCATTGTAGTTGATATATCAGTGCATAATCTTACGGTAATAGAAATGCATAAATAGGAAGATCTTTTGCCTGGCAAGAGATGGAAATATTGAAAGCAAGGCTTGCCTTTTGTGTTGGAATAAAATACCTTACTGCTTCACAAAACCTGCTGTAATTGTCATATGTGGGTGCATTTGAGGAGTAAGAATACACTTCATCTGGATATGTTATCAAAGGGACTTTTCTGATGTGGTAAGTGAAAAGGAAGGGAAATGACAGTGAAATATTAGAAATGCTAAATTTCCTCTGTGAAAGCAGCTTACTCATCTAATGATACTTGTGGTTAACCTTGGAAAGATAAATTAACAATGAGCAAATTATTTTGTAAACTGAAGTATCCCAGAAATAAATGCTTTCTTGTGGAAAGATCTCATTCTTCTAATAGGAAGGGAGAAAGAGTGAATTTCGTGGTATAGAAATGCATTTTCTGCCCAAGTGGCCAGAGTGTTGTGTTCCTCTCATTAATGCTTACCACTGTTCAGACACACTGTGTGCACAAGGCACAGAACAGCAGGTAACCTGTTTTCCAAATTTGATTTGTTCTTCTGTTACTATTGTGATATCCTGCCTGATTTCAATGGTCATGGTAAACACTGATTTTTTTAAGGAAGGAAAAATCCAACAAACAGATTATCTTCTTATACCAGCCACAGGCAAGCCAGACTAAAATATGAAGTGTTTTATGGAGCACTAAATTGAAACTGTCTTGGCTGAAATACAATCAAATGACAGTGCACAGGCGTGCTTTATTTTAGTTCATTTCCAGGCTGTCAGGAAAAATTGGGGATATCAGTCCTCCTCTCTGCTTGATTATTCTATTATCGAAGGAATGGGGAGTGCCAGAAACATACATGTTGATTTAGTGTTGTGCTGATGAAACCATTCTGTTTGTGTGATGTGTCATTTTTCATTGCTTTCTTATCAAGGTATTTCAGCTGCACCCATCCCAGGTCTTGTAATTGCTTCGGTTGCTTGTGGCAAAGTTATGTCAATGTCAATTCCTAAATAACTTTTGACTGCTCCGTGTTGGATCTGTTAAAAGAGAAAGACAATGCAGGGTGGACTTTTACATGCTGATAGTGTGTCACTCTAGGTTGCAAAAGAAGGCTTTCTACCAAAGAACGTGGCTGGTAATAAATATATTAAATATAAAGTATTAAACACAAACCCCTGATGTTGATTTTAGAGGAGTGAAAAAGTAATTTTATGTTAAAAAGAGCTATAAAGTCATGTGGGGATTGGATCACACATGCATAAAATATCAAGTGGAAATCTAAAGGCAAACTTTGTTATCCATGATAGGTAAAGCTCCTGAATTTCAGCAAAAGGTATGTCCCCAGCTGACACAAAACACTCCCCCAAAGGCAGAGATAACACCCCTTTGGGTACTGTCCTCAGCCTTTCCCACACTGCTTTGAAGTGAGGTGTCAGTGTGATAGGGAAGGGCTGAGCATCAGTGGTAATTAGCAGTTACTGGAATGTGGAAGTTTGCTCCTCCTGCTGTGTAGACAGCTGCTGAAGCAGATTTAGGAAGATACCACAATTTTTCCTGATGCCCATTGGGAAGAAGCAGTGAGAATTTCAGATTCTTGTATCAGCCATACATTATTTTAATATATATCAAAATGAAAATAGAGAAACCCTGAAAACTAAATGTGCCATGTGTCAGACAAATCTACACCATATAGTATTTCTCTCTTGAAATACTCATGTTAAGTATTTAACATGCTAAACTACAGGATTATATGTGTACTTGTAAAAAACATAAAAGAGAGACAAGTGCAACTAATTGTTTTGCTGTGTGACAAGTTTGGAACTAACAAGTTGACCATTGATTCTCAAATTACATTTTTCAGTGACTTTATGTCAGGAAACTAATTGGAACATGTTTCTAAAAATAATGTCACCTTTGTATCACTCTGATTTTTTTCATATCTATGACATTCAGAAATTGCTACAGCTGAGGTAAGACCATGCTCGGCTTAACATGATTATGTTTAGGAGCCAAGAAGCTCTGACATGCCAAGAACTGAGATCTCAGGCTGTTGTGAAGACATGCAGCAGAAGGAGATATGGGAAATCTGGGGGGGAAAAGGTAGGAAAAAAAAAGAAAGGGACAATGTCAGACTGGTTTTCAATATCTGTCTTGCTTTGAAGATGTATTTTGGAACTATTCTTGAGTGCTTTGAAGTCAGAATAGAGGCCAAGCTAGAAAGAGAAACAGATTTATTGACATGACCACCATAGGTGTGACCATCTAGCATCAATCAGTGACCTTTGCTGGTAACCATTCAGATTTTCTCTACATTCTGGTTTTGGCATAGCTTAGGAATGAAAGCTGCTCATTCTTTGTTTCAGAGAGCCTGAAGACCATGAAAGATGAATTGCTGAGTTACCAGGCTGACCGCAAAATAGAAATACTAAACAGATACTACTGCAGAATTTCTAGGGGGCTTTGCACCCTTGTTTGAGCAGGAGTGAGCAGGAGCTATGTGGCAGCACCTACAGGGCTTGCTGATAACTACTCTTCCTTGTTTTCATCACATCCACTGGGAGACACTACATTTACAAAATAGCTCGTGACCTTATACTTAGTGTAAAATTTGAAACTGATTAAAAAAATTGTGACTCATGAATACATGCAAGTGAGATCACAGCTAATATTCAAAGAGGAATGGAAAATGGTTTCCATTACGTAAACTGGACAACATGTTCTGGTAGCAACAATATTTCTTGGCTCTGTTGCATTCTCTGAGACTGAAATCACTACAGGCATTTAGTTTTGCAGAATCTGGTGTTAACTAAAAAATAATGTGTTTTCCTGCACATAGACAGAAGGGACTCCAGTAGAGTTTACCTCCTACTGCTTGCCTATCTTCAGAGGGAGGTGATTATGAATGTGTTGCACCTACTCAAAGTGGCTCTACAGTCCATGGCAGGTGCAAGAGTTAGGGAGTTGTACTACCTGGGGAGAATATTCTCTATGACCCAGACTTTCTTTCAGACAGGTAAGGAACAGTAAACATACAGAAGATAAACTCTTCAAGATACGGCACCTATGGGAAGATGCCAGTGCTCCCAGGCCATCCAGGTGCTCTGTCAATATGACAGCATTGCCTTCTGTAGCTGTACTTAGCAAGCCAGTTCTGCTGCATAGAGCAGCACAAATGATCTGATTTCAGTTTCCTGATGACACGAGAAACATAATCTTCTTGATTTCTCCAAAATAGTTAAGCATCTTCCAGAATCTACTGGCTTTTATGTAACACACCCAGTAACCTATTTGAATGGTTGTTACAAATTATTATTGCATATATATTATAGCATATGTTATCCCTGAAAGTAAAATCCATAGAGCCACTGAAGATCCTAATGTAAAAATTTACACTGTACTCAAGATCCCTGGGTAAGGATTCACGTTTGTGCTCTTTTGAAACAAGAAGGAACCGTTCCAACTTTTCTACATTGAAGCAACATTCAAGATCCAGTTACTCTAAGAAAAAGTGACATTTCCTACTTAGAAGATTTATATTTGCCAAATTCCCATGAAAAAGGCCCAGAGTTTTTGTCGCCAACTTGTCAGAAAGTTAATTTAAACTTTAATTACAGAAAGACATTTTAAAATTTCTTGAAATCTATTTTTTAAATTGTTCTGAATTATAGGCTTATTTTTTCATTCAGGAGATGTGGTTTTAACTGAACGGAATGTAAGTATTTCAGTCCGCTTTTCTTTGGCAGATTTTCATTTTGCTTTGTTCATTTACCATTTCTTCTTAAGTCTTCAAAAGTCTGTCATTTCTGACGCATGAGATGACTATTGAAACACAGCAAGCTATGTCTCGGTTGGATCAAAGCAATACAATATTTCTTTATTAGTGTATTATTGGTTTTCAAATATTTTTTTCTTCTAGTCCACGAGTTCCAAGAAACTGTACTTTTCACATTTTAGGGCACTTAACTTTCTCATACATTGATAGTCTGTTTCAGTTACTTCCAGACTAATTTTGTGTGCTCTATTTTCTTTTGATTGCTTTTGATACCTTTTTATTCACTGAAATCCAGTGAATTGCATTGATTTTTTTGAGTCAATAGTTTTAGAAGGGCACATTTTCAGTTCTTTGTTTGAATAAACCTTTTTTCCTGATGATTTTTAAATGCTACCTTTACTTCAACATGCAAAATAGATGTACATGCTCCAAGATGTTTATAAAGGTGTTACAGACCAAGAGAAAAGGGGAAATGTAAATCTTTCATTCCAATCTCTGCTTTTAACCTGAAGAAGTTGTTGGGACAATTAAGCTTACATTTTGTTTCTTAGACTCATTTCACTGTGCAGTATAAATAGTTTACATACAAGCAGTGAAAACACTTCAAAATTTCAAAAATGGTGAAGCTATTTGATTTTAGTTGCCTGTCTTACTTAATATGAACTGCTCAGCTGCTCATAGTGGTTGGTATGTATTTCTACAGCAGACAGCTGAATTCCTCATTCCTTTTCATGGTTACCCCACAGTTCCAGTTTGTCATTATCCTGCCTCTGAGAGAGAAGCATTTAAAAAGCTGTAAAATGCTGACAGCTGTGGACATTGATGTACTTCCAAAAACCATAACTGAAATAATAAAGCTTTCTTAGATATTAAATAGTCACACTCATTTTTAAGATTGACAAATGTTAAGAATTGTTTTAACTGTATTTATAACATCATATTTTTTAAAAGAGGAGTGGGTAAGTTTCAGATACTGGGTCTATTACTGTAGATTCCATAGGAGAAGATCTTGTAATTGTTGCAAACAGCAAGACAATTGTAGATAAATATGTATGTATTTCAATGCATATTGTAATGAATTCTTGAGGAGGACTTTACAGCATTTTAATTCTGATAGGAGTCACACATTGTAGCCTTCCTTCAAGCTCAGGCAGGAGTGGTGTGTGATGAGAGGAGTCAGTTATGCCAGTGCTGTGGATTTATGTTGCTCTTCACAAAGGCTGTATCTACACTGTCAGTTTGAATCCTTGAAGTTTTCAGTCCAGAAACCTGTTCTTTCCAATTACTCACACTTCATGCATGCAGAATCACTCCTGGAATCCCTTTTGGAGTGGACCAGCTGTGTCTGTCTGCAGATAAGCGTCAGGAGGGTCTCTGTGCAGGCTGGTCCAAGGATGGGTCCAGCAGCCCAGGAGGTTTGCCATGCCTTTCAGTACACAGCACGCACTTCAGCTTTCTGCCATTGAATCAAAAAACTTGATGGGTATCAAGGAAGCCATTTAGCTTGCTCATTCCATATAGAAATATTAATTTTTAAAGAATTGTAAAAAATACTGCTGCAATGTTTCATACCCTAAAATTAAAGTGACCTCAGTTAAGCCCTTCATGAGAGCTGGTGTCACACGGAGAGAGAAATGCTGTGCATGCTCTGCTGAGTATGTCGAAAAGCCTTGTGAAATACCTATTACATCCAAATTATATATAGCCTGAAGATGCATGCAGACTAAATCAGAAAGAGCAGGATGGTCTTGAATCACTCAGGATTCATTTAGATAAGGGTAGTTAAGGGTAGGACCACCCCCTGGAGTGTATTGCAAAGACCACATAACCCAAATGTGTACATACCCCTATGTATGTGTGTATGCATATAGAGAGAAAGGCAAAGTTTGGTTTTGAAAATCTAAATATGTGGCCTAGTTGCAGGGTTGAGGAAGTGAATGACTCTTTTTCTTTCATTAAGAGTGAGGCACCTGTTTTACAGACATCTCTAAAATTCATAATAATGGAAATGTGAATTACCTTTTTAGGGAACCTGTGGATATTTTCCATTTCACCTGTGATTTTGCTGTTAGTAGTGTTCGTTTGCTTATTAAAGGTAACAGTGAAAGTTTCATCAGATCCATGAAATTAATTTACGATGACACCCACATTTTGTCTGTGTAAGCTGGACCAAAGTCAACCCTCACACATCTAGAGAGAAAATAATCTCTCTGGGTATAAGAACATTTAACTCATCATTGGAACAAGAATGGCAGTTTTTTGGCAAAAGCTTCAAAATTCATGTAAAAATATACACTTCTTTTTAGCTATGTAAGGCTAACATTAGAATTCCAGTGAATCTTAGCAGACTATTAATATTGCTCTTTAAAACACAGTGCTAAGCAACAGCACTATGTATCACCTCTGATTAGCATAAAACTGCTTTAAAATTCTGTATTAACAATTAAAACCATTGTCTAGGGAAAAAATCAAATTAGGAAGCAGACAATGAGGGGAAGGTGCATAGACTTTCCTTAAAACATACCTAGGACAGTACCTGTCCGCTCTGATTGCTGAGGTGATATGATTTTCAGGTGTCACTCTTTTGTTTCATATCTTTATGTATGTATGTATATGCACTTATGCCTAGCTTAGTGCCCTGACTTATTTATCTTGAAATTTCACCAAAGCATGAGCTCACAAAATAAACATCCTCCTGAGCTGAGTAACCATAACATAGTATATCATTCTTTCTATTTTACATGTATGTGATGTTTTCTATTGGGGGAAATAAAAGGAAAAAGATTTCTTTCATAAAATGTTGTATGTCGGCCATGGTTTGGGTTTTTTTTTCTGGGAACAGATTAGTGAATCTTAATTAGGCACCATTTAAATAGTTGAAATGTTAATGGAGAGTGAACTGATGAAAAATACAAATATTATACTGTGTCTGGAGAAAAACAAAACCAAGGATTTTCTCATTTGTTGTTTATAAACATTTGATAGATTAAAGTGGTGGATGAAGAGACACTTGAAGATATAATCCATTTTCACTTTGAAAGAGACTCCAGTGAGATCCATGACCAGGGGCTGTAAGCACTAGGGTGTCACGGACAAGATTCAGAAATAAGCTTGGTAATGTCTGACTAGTAATTTAGAAGAAAGATTTCCATATTTGAAGGTGATACAAAATTAATCAGGTTAGTCAAGAAAAAAAGAAATGGCTAGAACCTCACAGAAAGCTGGAGAGATTAAAAGAATGGGATCATGGTTTCAGATAAATTCACTCTTGAGAAATGCAAGAAATCTATTTAAAGAATATGTGAGGTGTTTAACTGGCTCAAACTTAATTGCTTAGATTCAGGAGAAAGAGACCAAAAAGACTTAATAACTTCTGTTGAAAAAAAATCAGAGAGAATAATGGCATGGGCTCGAGCTGATAAAGCTGCTAGAAAAAAAAAGTTTCTCACTTGAACCATACAATTGAAAGGATTAAAACTCTGCAAAGGGAAGGGGAGAAGTGATAAAGACAGGTAGAATACAGAAGGTTGATCGGAAATTGTGGACAAGATACAATGATCTCTCCTATACCTTGCAAGTTGCTACATTTGGTAACAGAAAAGATTCTATCAACCTATAAGCCATATAGTTGCATTTTCTTTCAATCTTTCCAGGGAAGTTGGATTTACAACTGAAGAAACTGCAAGCATTTGCTTGCAGAAATCTTCACAACAGCAGTGGTTTACCCAAATTCTTCTGTCTCTTTTGCTCTACAGCCTGGGAACTGTAGAAATCTCTTGTGAAATTCATGGTCACAAAAGTAGAAAAACCAGCAGAGTTGCATTGCATGCCAAACAGAAAAGGCCAGAATCTAATAGGCAGAGATGTTTTTTCCATAAATGTCCGAGAACATGATACATATGTCAGCTTAAAAAGATGAACTTTATTTGCAGATAAATACAAAGTGAAAGAGAAGTTACATATATGAAACACGTTGTTCATTTTAAATGAGAATACTTTAACAGTAAATAACCTTACTAGTATTTATTCACTGAAATTGCACATGAAGTGAAATTTTTTTTATATGAGTTGGAAATTGATAAAATTTCCTGCTTTAGAATTATGGGGTTTATGGCTGTGCATTTACCATATTATTTTCCCCTTCTTCTATTTCTTTCTTCTCATGTCCACAGAGGAAAAAGGCTTGGGCTCACCAGCAATAGATATGGAATGTGGCAATATTTTCCATCCTTATTTAAATAACTCACTCTCAAAACAGAAAAAAGTACCAAATGGTGGTTGCTGGTTCTTTGAATAGTCCTTGGAATTTTTTATAACCTGAAAGAAAATCTTAAAGTATGTGCCAGAGCACAAGTGGGTGTATAAATATCTAAAAGTACATAAAAGGCATTTGCATAAATCTGTATATCAGTTTATACTCATGGATTTCTTTTTATGCTTCCACAGGGACTTAAGCAATAATAAGAATAATGCAGAAAGACAAATAGCTGAGTCCCCAGCTTTTCTTTTTGCTTCCAACTTTGGCATGCCTGAGTTGAATCGCTTGCTTATTTCTGGTTTAGGAAGATTTTGCCAGTCTGTGATTGCTAAAGGACAAAAGACATTATTTTTAAAAGTTTGAATAAGGATTTAGGCTAAAACAGGTTTATTCTGTGAACACAAGAACATTTCTAGCTACATATATCTTCATCAGGTACTGTTGTAAGTTATTTTTTCTCTTTTCTTTTACATGTAAACACGAAAACTTGCAGAGATGCACTCGTTCTTTCTGTTGTCTCCCTTGTGAGTCAGAATGGACTAAGAGAATGTACTCACGAAAAAGTATCCTCTTCATCATTTATTATTTATTTGGCAGCACAGATTTACTTTGCTATTAAACACCTTGGACCCTGAAGGGAAGGCCTGGGATTCAGTTTGCCCTTGTAGCCTCGGGGCTGTACACCCTCATCTTTGCTTGAAAGGGTGGCATTGCACCCTTGGCTGCTCCTTGACACATACTCTGCACAAGCACAGAGCCAACTGCCAGGGCACCCTGCATCCACCTCCCAGCTGGGTCCCATGGGCCCTCAGCTTGAATTTCTACCAGCAGGGAAAACATTGGAAGAAATCAGTGTTGTGTGCAAGCCTGGACTGCAAGGCTGCAGATCAACTGTAGAAACAAGGGAAATTTTTGCCAGAAAGATGTCCTTTGTGTGTCTTCTTCATTACCCCTAAAATTACAGTTCGGGCAGCAGACTCCAGCTAGGGACTGCGGTCTAAAGTGTGATAATAATCTAATATATGATAATAGATGAATCTTGCTCTATATAATGGGTATATATGTGTACTTTCTACTTATATTTGTATGATGCCAATTATTGTGCTAGGAATTTTTTAATACTCTACTAATATGAAGGGATACAGAAAAGAAATACATTTTACATAGAGAAAGTAATTTTTAAAGAAGATTACAGGTTTTGAAATGTCTCTCTAACTAGACCAGTTTTATTGAGGCATGTTAATTTTTTATTGTATCATTGTGGTTTAGAGCCTGTAAAACTGCATATGGAATAAGGTGGAGTTTGGGGGGGAGCTGGTTTTGTTTGGGCTCGAGTTTTTGGTTTTTTTTTTTCAGAAGAGTCTGCATGGAATAAGGTGGAGTTTGGGGGGGAGTTGGTTTTGTTTGGGCTCGAGTTTTTGTTGGTTTTTTTTCAGAAGAGTCTGAAAGACATTTGCATTCTAATAATTTTAATGGCAAATGTGTAATTTTGCGAGGATTGGATTAGTTTAGAATAAGCTTATATAGAGAGGAAGAATGAAAATGGATGTGCTATTTGTAGATTTACAAGTATTGGCCTCTAAATTGTTTTTGTAGAATTATATTTGTAGAAATAACAGAAACTTCATGTCTCATTGCTTTATATTTGGCAAATTTCCCTAACTCATACTGTCTGGGTCTTTGGTTTACGCTTCACTGTAAGGCACAAAATGGAGAAGAAGTCAGAAGAAAGCAATGGAAAGATAACTGCAAACATCAAAATGTTAGAGGTGTCAAAGGGCAGGTCCACATAAGCAAAAGTGTTTAAGGAGAGAGAAATTTTTAGAAAAAAAAATTGAATTGATAGTTGTGCTGTCAGAAAATTGCTTTTGTTACCACGGACTTGTCTGAACAAAACTTGTGAGAGGTCTAACTGAAAATAAGAGGTTTCTTTGTCATTATATGTGGAACATATACAGGTAAATGTTAATAAACAGAATAATTTGCCCCACTCAGTAAAGAATTCTTCAGTGTTTGCCTCCTCTTTAGACAAGTCATCTATGACTGGGAAAACCTGTTTATTTTTAGTGTTTCCTTTAAATATTCAGAGTTCAGCATCTAATAATATTTTGAATCATAAAATATTTTCATTCCTACTATATTTTCCAGCCTTTATCATGATACAGATTTGTTTGTTAATGACACTAGCAGCACTGAATCTCATTGGTGACTGAGAAACCAAACACCTATTTTTCAGGAGTTTGCTCGTAAGATATATATTAATTTACTGGGTCCATCATCTGTTTGCACACTGCAACACAATTAAAATTCTTTTTATATTCATTACAGAATTATTTTTCTTTATGCTGTAGGTATTACTGATTTGGAGAACTATTTTACTGAAAAAGGGCAAGTTTAAGAAAAAAAGCATTCTTATTATGAAAATGTATATTAAAAATGTTAATCTTATGCTGTTAATATTCTAATAGCTGAGTCTGAGGTATTTTTGTCTATGAAAATGTATTCAAAAGCATGCAGCAGTTTGCTGCTAGGCTTAAGGTATAAGAGTTTCTGAACATTCTGTAATGAAAATGTAATCCAGGGAAATTACTCATTCTTAAGCATAGGTTCTTTAATACAGTTTTGTAACGTCCTGAATATGGTGAGTGTACTTGAAAGGACAGAAATTATTATTTCCCAGAGACATAAATGTTTCTCTCACTGAGACTGGGAAAACTTTGAATAATTGGGGATTAATGGAATAGATGGGAAAGTCATAAACTCTTCTTTTACTAACAGCTTAACTCACAGAATACGTTTATTAACTACCTGCAATGACTTTGTGGAAAGGACACATTTTAAGAAGCTTAAAGTTTAAATTAGCAGATGACCATTTAACATAAGAGCTTGCAACACAGTATTTACAAATATCCTGATCTAAAAAGGTATTTCCACTGAAGAAAACATATGCGACTCTGAAGTTCAGTTAGAAGTAGCTCAAGTGGAAGCATGCCACAGTATTTACAAATATCCTGATCTAAAACGATATTTCCACTGAAGAAAACATATGCGAATGTGCTTAAAGTAAAGCTGACTCTGAAGTTCAGTTAGAAGTAACTTAAGTGGAAGCATGCTGGGAAAGTCTTCTCTGTTTTAGGGTAACTTGTACACCTCTGCTTTACACTCAAATAGACAATGGAGTTCTTTGCCAAATAGGATATGTGAGCCATCACGTGTCTAAACCAGGGACTGCTGTCCATACCACACCATTGCTTATGGTATTACACACATAAATTAACTAATTTTATTGCTTCTTTTAAGGTGGGAAACCATGCCTGAAAATGAATCAACTTTCCAAAAGGTGTAAAGTTCTCAGATGTGACTTTCAACAGGTTGGCACTAAAGTCAGGTTGAAACCACATTGTACCATCAGAGATCATATCAGGATTTTTGAAGTGTTCCTCTTTTTCTTGACAAAACTTGTTCCATTTCCCTTTCCCATCTTGACACTTGCCAAATGCTTCGTATTTGATTAGGTACTATTAGGAGTTACTATCTTATGAATTCTGAAAGGTAATTTGACTTTCATAAATTTTTATACCTGCAAATATTACTCCCAAATATACTCCCCAATGAGTAGCTGTCCTGACGGCCATGAAAGAATTTTTAAATAGATGGTGGAACAAGTAAACCTCAGTTAAAGAGAATTTTTTTTCTTAGACCAGCTTTGAAGGTTGCTAAATAAACAAATATTTAAAGGTGAAAGGTGTGCTTACCAAGACAGCATGTTCAGATTGTGGCATTTTATGTATCTGATACCACATCGACTGCCTTTGATAGCTGTCCTGACGGCCATGAAAGAATTTTTAAATAGATGGTGGAACAAGTAAACCTCAGTTAAAGAGAATTTTTTTTCTTAGACCAGCTTTGAAGGTTGCTAAATAAACAAATATTTAAAGGTGAAAGGTGTGCTTACCAAGACAGCATGTTCAGATTGTGGCATTTTATGTATCTGATACCACATCGACTGCCTTTGATTGTGCATGTGGCTTAGCTTACCCTTTTGCTGCTGCATCAATACAGAGTGGCATTTGGGAGGCTTCTAGATCCATTTCTACTTTGTCATTTCAAACTTGATTTGAATTTAAGTGTACATTGTTTTGAAAATAGCAATCAAGACTTCAAGTATGAGGACATAGAAAAAGATCGTTGTTAACATTTAATAGAGAGTATTTAATGTCTCTCAAGTGCCACTACAAAGTCTTCTAAAAATTGGTCTACACAGTGTGATATCATTAATAAAATTAATAAATGAAAGTGGAATTTAAGGTGTGATTGGAGAGAGTTGAGCAGATAATTTGTTTTGAGACTCTGGGGATGCACAGGTGACAGACTGGCAGAGAGACTTGTATACAGATGCATATATATATATATTTACAAGCTCATGAATTCTGCTAGGTGTCCATTTGTGTATTTCATCGTAGCAGTTTATGAGCATCTCTCAGATGCCCTCTATCTATCAGGAGATTTTGAAGAAATTACCTGCATGGAGACTACACAAGCATCAGTCTTTCCTGTTGAATAAAAAACAAACCACCGAGTTTCTAAGCTGCTCTTTTCTTGATAATTTGCACTTTATAATTTTCATTGGGATTTAAATGCAGAGGGGTCTGTAAGCCTGCTGTGTGCAGGTCTGTGATGGTAATAAAGAAGATTACTGCTAAGAAAGAAAGTAAGCAATTCTTAAAACTGAAAATAAAAATAATCCATTATTTTCTATTTCTTCACATATTTTTGATTTTGTCTTGTTACTTCATACTTGAAACTGTGCAATCAGTTGTGTTCCACCTACAAGATTCTCGTTACAATTTGAACCAGAAAAAAATAAAATTAAAAAAAACCCCCAACAAAACAACAGGAAAAAAAAAAGGAAAAAAACAAACAAAACAAAAATAAAAAAAAAGGTGTTCAGATTGGTTTCCAGATTTTTCAGGCTGTAGAACAGGAAAACACTGATATCACGTACTTACTTAGCTAGTGTCTTCAAACAATTGAGGGTAGGGCAGACATAGTATATGTGAAAAATAAAAGGTCTGGCCCAAGCAATTGTCTGCATTTCAAAACATTACAAATGCTAGTGTTGGTTCACATGCAGATCTTGTGTCATTTTCAAGTAAATGGCTTAGTTGGACCCCTTTTTATTATGTATTGCACATGAGACTCTCATAGAGGGAAGAAATTGATTTGGAGAGTCTGATTAATGTTGTAAGTTGATTTATTGGCTTTGCATATGTTTTCCTAAGTATCTCTGCTTTTTTATTTCACTCTTTTTCCTCATGCGTCCCGTATCTACTTCTTTCTTAGAGAAGTTCTAACTTATTCCTGCTTCCATCAGATTTAGTCAAGTATCTAGTTTGGACCCAGTCACTGGCTATGTCTGTACTGTATCAAGCATGGCCTTAGGGTA
>NW_008690646.1:0-250 GCF_000695815.1 Acanthisitta chloris | reverse complement strand
AATAGCCTACACAGTTCAGGAGTCCCACAGCAACACCAGGAGTGTCCTGTCTGACCCCATGCTGCCTTCTGGCACTTGTCAAAGTAATCATAAAATCATAGAATGGTTTGGGTTGTAAGGGACATTAAGGATCATCTAGTTACAATCCACCTGGCACAGGTAGGGACACCTTCCACTTTACAGTCCTCAGTTGTATTTTTTTCCTATGAAAATGCCACTGTAGTTGGTGGCACCTCAGTGCTATCTCATA
>NW_008690645.1:0-14933 GCF_000695815.1 Acanthisitta chloris | reverse complement strand
GCCGTTTGGCAAATGGCTTGGTCTGGTCCCCTTTTATATTCTAGCCCCTGCGTCCTTCTGCATCCTTCCCTTACCTGTGCTGCTCAGGGGATGAGCTCGGGATCCAGAGCAGGGTTTGCACTGGAGCTGTGTGGAAGGTCCGTGGAACAAAACTGTGTGGGAGCCTCTTCTCCCCAGTCACCTTCCCTGTGTGTGGAGAATGGTTTGGGTTGGAAGGGACCTTAAAGATCATCCAGTTCCAACCCCTCTGCCATGGGCAAAGACACCTGCCACTGCAACAGGTTGCTGTGGAGGATCTTGCACACGACAAGGTCAGTTGTACTGTGCAAATTCAGGTACGCAGAAGCTTGAGAGGTCCTCAGAGGACAGATGAAGTGGAAGAACCAGGTGGTGTGTGGCTGTGGGCTGAGGTTTGGGGCATAAAGGTCAATTGTTTTTACTCACAGCAGTGAGCACAGTGTGGTTTCCTTATCTCAAAGTGATCCAGATGAGAATGAAAACCTTGTGGGAAATGCAGCAAAGGCCCTTGAAGTGAACTGTGAGGGAATGGACATCAGTGTCAAATGCATGGCACAGTGTGTCACAGGTGTGAGGAATTGAGTTACTGGTTACCTGGTGAGAGGTGTACTTGGTGTGTCTGTGTGGGGCTGTGAGGAAGGCCCATCTCCTCTATGGGTGGCCTTTCCGGAATGGGGTTTGGTGCCACACCAGCTGTAGGCACTTTGTTTTCCTCTGTTAATGGTGAGCTGTGGCAAAGCTCAGAGAGAGGACCACTGGCAGTCACCCTTTCCTTCCTACAGCTGGACATGAATGGGAACAGCAGTTTTTGCATCTGTCAGGGCTCTCTGCAATCTTGTTTCTGGAGCAGAAAGAGTTTGTTAGAGTCCAACATCAATTTTGTCTCAGTAAGGAACAACTAGGCAAATACCAGACATTTCTTATGCCATCTGGTTTTGCATCCTGGGCCCTCTGATGTGCTCAGCGGGTTGTACAGTTCTTAAGAGGTTCAGCCAAGAAAGGTATGAGGTGTCCATGTGTCACAGGAGTCTGTGGGAGGAGAGGAAACACAGGAGGCTGTACTGGTGAGCAGGAAATGCGCCTGTTATCAGCAGGTAACACAGCTTATCCAGAAGTTGGAAAAAAGAGGAAACAATCCACAAAATAATGGATGAAGGAAAATGGCAGGAGGGAAGATGAAGTGGACTACAGAGACAGCACAGAAAGTGTAAATTATAGGGGAGGGAAAGGGAATGAAAAAAATAGGGAAATTAAAGTCACAAAAAAGAGTGCCAGAAACAAAGAAAATAAGCTAATCCTGCCTTTTTAACCGTAACCTTTTCATACACACAGGTGCCAAATCTGTTGCCCAGCAGTGAGCACCTGCTAGGACCAGTCATTTCTGCCCCAAAACAGGCTTATGTGTTTAGGCTGATGTCCAGTGATGTTTTTATCAACACGAGTGGCTAATTCAGTTGCCTACAAATAGATTGTAAGATGTATTTCATGGACTGATATTACTGTGTGGAAATCATTTTCTCCTTTAGGTTTTGGGTAGTCAAGTCTGATCTCCTGTACCAGTATTGAAATATTTTACCAGTGTAAGCTCTGCATGCCTTTGCTTTCTCTGATTTATTTCAAATCTCTTATAATCCTGTGCTAAATCTTTTTGTGTGGTGTCTATCTCATTTTCATTGATAGACTTCAGTCTTGTGAGCCTTTGCTATTTAAATGGTATTGTTTTGGAATTGCAGCCAAATGGAGTATTGTAGTGCAAGTGACTGTGTTTTGTCTGTCTTAGAGTAGCTTCCACATCACTCTTCCTTTCCTTTAATGCTTTTTTTTGCCCTTTTGTCTGTCATTGTTCAGAGTCTTTCATTTGTCTGCCTGGTGATGCTTTGAGTATCTAGTGAAACTCAAATATTGCCCTATATGGTTATTAATTGCTCTATCCTCTGGTAACTTGTATAATTAGCACCGATTTTTCTGGTAGTGCATCAGGTTAAAGCTGTCTGTACTGACTTTGAGCTGCATGGTGGCAGATGCTCTTGTCCAAGTCCTAGAATTTGTTGGTTTTCTTCAGTCCCTGCAAACTCCAGCAGCAAGATTACTGTAAATTGCTGAGTGGAGACACAGTTCCTTGGTCTGGAGGGGATTTCACATTCTGGTCAGGCAATTAAGTGATTGTACACAAGTGACACAGCAAAGATGGAGAACCTGAGGGAGATCAGAAAGGGTGACAGGGCTGTCATCCATAAGAAGGTAAGGACAAGGGTGTCTGCAGGAGTCCAAGCAAGAGAGAATGTCAAACTGCAGTAAGATAAGGGGGAAGAGTGTTTTGGGGAAGCAGTGTAATGAAATCATGCTGTATTCACATTTCCCATGTGTGGCAGACTGGATAGATGATGTTCCCTTAGCCCGCTTCAGAGGACTAATGAGCATTTACAGAGGAGAGTTCCTGGGTTTTCAGAATAAGCAAAATGGAAACATTTCTTCAGGCAGTGCTTGGCTATGCTTATTTCTGGATGATAGGAGTAATTTCTGAAGCAGGAAGTCTTGGTTATTACCAGGGTGAGAGCGACTGGGATGATGAGTCCATGCGCTGAGCCAGCATGATTGACCTCATGTTGCCTCCTGGAGTTGGCAGCAGATCTGGGCAAAGCACACAGAAACCTTGTGTCATGGAGCAGTGTATTGGGTTTGCATGGTCGGGGCTTGGTAGTGAGTGAGCTACAAGGGTGGTGGCTTCTGTGAGAAGATGCCAGAAGTTTCCCACAACTCCCATTAGTTCTGCCGTGGCGATGGGTTTTATGAGCAGCAGTGTTAAGTGCCTCTGTGGTAACATATTTAAGAAGGGGAAAAAACTTGCTGCAGATCAGCATCTGTAAGAGAGGAGCGAGAATGTGTGAGAGAAACAGCCCTGCAGACCCTAGGGTCAGTGAAGGAGGGGGAGGAGGTGCTTCAGGCACAGTAGCTGAGATTCCCCTGCTGCCTGTGGTGTAGCCCACAGTGAGACAGGCTGTGCTCTGCAGCCCATGGGGGACCCCACACTGCAGCAGGTGGATGTTCCCCTGTGGGAAGCCCATGCTGGGGCAGGCTCCTGGCAGGACCTGCAAACCCATGGAGAGAGGAGCCCATGCTGGAGCAGGTTTGCTGGCAGGACTTGTGACCTTGTGGGGGACCCACGCTTAGAGCAACCTGTTCCTGAAGGATTGCACCTTATGGAAGGGACCCACACTGAAACAGTTCTTGAAGAACTGCAGCCCTGTCTGTTTTGCCCGTGACAGTAACTGGTGAGTGATCTCTCCCAGCCCTTATCTCAACCCATAAGCCTTTTGTTGTATTTTCTCTTCAGTGTCTGGCAGAGGAGAGGAGTGACAGAGTGGCTTGGTGAGCACCTGGCCAACGTGCCACAGACAGGGTGTGATTGTCCCTACTGGGCCACAGTTGAGGGTGTTTTGTGACAAACACATAGTATGCCAAAGACCATGTGCTTGTCACTGCTTAGAGGTGTTGAGCACGCAAACACCAACCCAGTCATGTTTGCCAAGTCTTTCCTTTTCAAAGGGAGCCAGTGCAAACCCCTTCTTGCCCCTGCAAAAGAATGGAATGAGTATATGCAAGTGCTGACTTAAGAAATTATTTCAGTTGCTGGTTCTGAACACCCAGAAGTGAAAATCCAGACAGAATTTTTGATAATATTTTTACATTCTGATTATAAGAAGTGTTAAAGATTACTGGCACTGAGGGATATTAAAGAAACATAGCAGTGGACAGCTCCAGCAGAATATCTTGTGCTTTCATTACCACTACAGGTAGAACTGGTTTTGGTGTTTCCTGTGTTGGACTTCTGGACAGCAGTCAGAAGAGAGAAGGAACATTTGATGAAACACATGGTGTAAATAACACTGAAGGAATCTCCCAGCAAGGCTAGAATACGAGACTGCTTTTTGGTGTTGTGGGGTTTTGTTCTTTCCCTGTGAATCAGGCTATAAGCTGTTCCTTTTGGCAATGACGTGGCGAAGGTGGAATCTCTGGATTTCAGCAGTTGACAGGCCCCCCAGTTGAGGAGGCTCTGCTCTGGGAATCACCTCGTTGCCGACTGAGTGGAGCGATGGTGGATGTGCAGAGGGGAGAGTCTGTCTCTGAGTCTTAAACTGAACAGGCCACGTGGTTTTCCTGCACCTCCTGGCTGGTCTCATGGTGTGAGAGGTGTGATGATTCCCATTTGAAGGTAGTGAAACCACAGTCTGTTGAAATGACAGTTGGGGCTGAGTGGTGACCCCTCAGAATTTGCAAGGCAGCCAAAGCAGAGCTCAGTGCAGAGCTCATACTGCACTTTGTACCAGGTAAGAGCTTTGATCTGGTCTTGTGTTTGCCATTGTGTGGAGAGAGAAGCAAAGACACACTGGGAAGACAGGGAGACTATTCTAGTGGTAAAGGCTGAAGTGATGAATAAGAGGAGAATCAAAGGCTGAGAGATGCAGTGGCTTCTTTCTGCCATGCAGGTATAAAGGGATGGCACCACTGTGCTTATGTCACTGTCTCAGTGGAATTTGGGGGTGAGAAGGGCCTTGAGAAGCTGTTCAGTTCAGGTGTGTCCTGCTCTCTCTTCCAGATCAATCCCACATGTCTTTTGAGGAACTGCTGCAGGTGCAGAGTGATGCCAGAACAAGAGTGTCCAAGCAGGTGATCAGTGGGAAGAAACCTGCAAAACCTGCCCAAGCTACAGTGAAGCAGCAGCAAGGCAAAAAGGGGTAAAGAGGCTCTTTTGTGATCTGAAAAAATGTGCATGTGTGTTCTCTGCACTCCAGGAATTATGCTGGAAGCACCTCACAGTGGTGGCATGGCCTTGGAGCTGGCATAGATCTCCTTTAATGTGCTAGACAATAATGCCTGTCACTATAGTGTTTCATTTGGCAATGCTCTGTTGCTGTTTTCAGAGCTCTTAATATCCTGCCCTGTTCAAATTCCCAGCAGCCACCTGTTAGTTGATAGTTAAATTGACAGTCAGTGCCTTTACACCCTCTGCATTAAGGCACCTGTAACCCACAGCATGGTGTACCTCTCTCAAGCTGTATGGTAGTGTCCCCGGACCCTGAAATAGTTACCCTACTGTTTTCTAAACCCCCTTTTGCCTGGTTCCACTGGCTGGAGTTACAGTCACAGCCAATTGTTTGGAATTTCATTCATCCTTCTGCTGTTGTCTTATCTATGCCTTGTCTCTGTTGATTTTCTTTTTTTTTTTCCCCCTCTCTACAGTACTTATCATCACAGACTTTTTCCTGTATTCAACACAACAAAACTATCAGATCTTCCTACAGTTTTCCATGGGTTCTCACTGGTAACAGCAATACCCTTACCCTCTATTTGCAGTACTTCATTGGTTTTCAGTCCTCAGAGTCACATCCAAGTGATTTGAACAGGTTTTCTGTGTTACATGGCCACTCCCTAACTTATTTCCAAATTTCTGCTTAATACATCTTTCTTCTGCTGTAAGCAGTTGATAAGAATAATGTTTCTGCTTTGCCTTTTACCCAGGACTCTGGAGGATTTTGTGTAGCACAGCATCTTCACACAGTGTCTCTATTTCTGCCACACAGTTTGCACAATTCTGCTTTTATTTAATTTCTCTAATCCTTTAAGTGATATATCACTGTAAATCCCACATGCTGTTTCTCTTATGATTTTGTTATGGAAGTGAGCTTCTCGGAGAAGGGACTTAATGAAAATTCCCTGGAACTGAGCTGGCTTCAGCAATGCTGTTTAAAGCTGACTTGAGGGCATTGTACAGGGGTGTAGCCACATCAGTGGATGTGAAACTAGACTGAATGCTTCCCCAGAAGGGATCTGGAAAACTCAGTTATGCCTGCAGAGTCATGTTCCTGCCCTGGTGTTATTTGTGGCTGACTGTGGGTGTAATGCCCATGTGGGTGCTCTCAGCAGGTGGCTCACAGGTTTTTCACGTTTCTGATAACTTACCTGATATACTGACAAGTCACAGGATGCAGCATCCAGGTAAAACAGGGAGAGTAATATTCCGTTCTCCCACTTTATACTGTCCCCCCTCAGACATCTAAAGCATCAAGCTCTAAAGGCCTGTGTGTTGGAAGGAGAACTTGTTCCCTTAATTGGTTGTCACCATGATCCTCATGGTCCTGATTCATTGTGAAGTCTCTTTTGGGATATGTCCCATAAACTGTGCAGCCCATATACCCAGGGGCTGACCTTTTCTTTACTGGTGTTAGTGTGCTTTCTCACTGAGCCTGGCCACACTGGAATTGGCCTGTCTTTGTAACTACCAGGTCAGTGCAGAAATTCCCAACTTTGGCACCCATGAGTGTTGAGAGAGCTGGCAGATGTTATTGTTCAGCCCCTCTCCATCATCTTTGGAAGGTCATGGAGAGCAGGAGTGGTGCTTGAGATCTGGAGGAAAGCTGGTGTCACTCCAGTCTTCAAAAGGGCAGGAAGAGAGGACTCAGGTAAACTACAGACCAGTCAGCCTCACCTCCATGCCTGGAAAGGTGTTAGAGTGCCTCATTCTGGAGGCCATCTGATAGCCTTCTATGATGGCATGGCTGACTGGGTGAATGACATGACATCCTCATAGGCAAGCTCAAGAAGTGTGGGTTAGATGAGTGGATGGTGAGGTAGATTGAGAATGCTGAATGGCAGAGCTCAGAAGGTCATGATCAGTGGCACAGAGGAGGCTTGTCACTAGTGGTGCCCCCAGGAGTCAGTACTGGGTCCAGTGTCATTCAACTTATTCATCAATGACCTGGATGAAGGGACAGTGTCCCCTCAGCAAGTTTGCTGATGACACATGGTTGGGAAGAGTGGGTGGTACACCAGAGGGTTGTGCTGCTGTTCTGTGAGACCTGGACAGGCTGGAGAGTTGTGCAGAGAGGAACCTAATGAAGTTCATTCAACAAAGGCAAGTGCAGGGTCCTGCACCTGGGGAGGAATAACTCCATGCACCAGTACAGGCTGGGGGCTAACCTTTTGGAAAGCAGTGCTGTGGAGAAGGACCTGAGGGTCCTGGTGGACAACAAGCTGTCCATGAGCCAGCAGTGTGCCCTTGTGGCCAAGAAGGCAAATGTGATCATGGGGTACATTAGGAAGAGCATTGCCAGTAGGTTAAGGAAGGTGATCATGTCCCTCCACTCAGCCCTGGTGAGGTTCATCTGGAGTGTTGTGTCCAGTTTTGGGCTCCTTGGGACAAGAGACGTGGAACTCCTGAAGCAGGTCCAGCGGAGGGCACCAAAGATAATTAATGGACCGGAGCATCTCTTATGAAGACAGCTGAGGGAGCTGGGCACATTCAGCCTGGAGAAGAGATGACTGAGAGGGAACCTCATCAATTCTTGGAAATATCTTAAGGGAGGGTATCAAGAGGATGGGGCCAGGCTCTTTTCAGTGGTGCCCAGCAACATGACAAGGCACAGTGGGCACAAACTGAAACACAGGTTGTTCCATCTGAATGAGGAAGAACATCTTTGCTGTGAGGGGTGACTGAGCACTGAAACAGGCTGCCCAGAGAGGTGGTGAATTCTCCTTCTCTAGGGATGTTCAGAACCTGCCTGGATGCAATCCTGTGCAACCTATGTCAAGTGATCGCCAGAGGTCCCTTCCAACCCCAACTGTGACTCCATGAGAGGAACAATCAAGTACAACACACTTACTGATGCAGGTGGTGGGTTTTCACTTGACACAGTGGGGCTGTAACAAGTTTTATGTAGGGCTGTGTTAATCACACATTTATAGATCATTTGTCTGTGGCTCCTGACTGAATTACCTCTTTGCTCTCTGTAGGTATCGTAGTGAGGATTGAGTTGAGAGAGTCTGCTGTGCAGTAATATTCTTCCAAGGGTTTGGTTAACCTGATGTGTTAGCCTGGTCCTCATTCTGACATCTGCTCCTTTTAAGTACATTTTGCTCTTTTTCAGGCCATTGGAGATGTCTGCCAAGAAGCCTGTACCTTTTCTGCGACAAGTCGTCTCTGTTAGAAAGAAGGTGGGTCCTCCCCCTCCCCAGCTCAGTAGTTGACCTCCCTTACCAATGCTGACAGAGCACAGACATGCTAGTGAGGCTGCTGCAGGTGGCACAAGCTGTTTCTGGTGGTATCCTCCAGAATACCTCCGGTGTGAAATACCTCGGGGACCACTGGTGGGTGCAGACAGTGCAGTGTTTCTCTGAGGAGAACAAGAGATGGGTGCAGGAGCAGCTGCAGGTTAGCTTGAGGAGTAACTCAAGTGTTTGTGACCCAAGTGTTTTTAGAAAATGTAATGGCTGCCACCAAAGACAATTGCCCTGCAAGCCATGGTCATCAGTCAGTTCTAGTCCCAGAAGTTCAAATGTCCATCTGCTTTCTAATCTGAATGTGACTTATCATTACTGGATCATCTGCATTAATTTCCACACTTAGAGGTCTCTTTTTGTCTCTCCCTTTTTGAATGACCTGACCCTGTTAGTCTGTGAAAATCTAAATAGGTTTGAGTTCCCAGATCCATCACCTTGACAACATGTATTCAGCTAGCTCTTGATCTGGGAGTTGCAAGTGTTTGGAGGCAGCACTTCTGCTGCTGTTCCTTGAATTGGATACTCTTGGGTGGTAGACTTGCATATGGAAATGTCTGTTACTTGGTAGACTGGATAACTTGGTAGACATGGTGACTTTATGAGGGACTGTGCCACATTGATCATTGTACTCAGTCTTTGCCAACTGCAGATGTCTGAATGGTGGGTGCATAATATTGCTGGCAAAAAAAATGGCAAGGTCTGGTCCATGAAAGGAGGAGAGTCAACAGGCTGCTAACAGGGTAATCCTGGCTACAGCTCTTGCCTTTGCTTTCCCTGCCTTCAGGTCCACAGAGACCCTCGATTCGATGACCTGTCTGGAGAGTATAAGCCTGAAGTATTTATGAAGACATACAGCTTCCTGGACAGCATCAAGAAGCAGGAGAAGGAGGTGATGCTCTGTGCCTGCCCTTGACCAGAAGAGCCTTCCTTGGCAGGGGCAGCTTCTTCAAAGGCTTTTCACAGTGGAGATGACAGGCAGGCAGCCATGCAACTTTCTGCTCTCTTCTTCAGATGGTTCAGAAGCAGCTGAAGAAATGCCGGAACATGGAGCAGAAGGAGAAACTTCAGCAGCTCCTGAACCGCATGGTGAGTTCCGTGCAGCATCTCCTTTTGGTGAGCACTGGAAGAGAGGATGTGTTACCTCACAGATCTGCCTTGATGCTGACACAGGCCATCCATCCTTTTTGTACAGACACAGCAAGAACAGGCACAGAAAAAGCAGCAGAAGTTAAGGGAGAGGGAGCTGTCTTTGAAGAGACAACAGAGGGAACTGGCCAAGCAGGGAAAGAAACCCTTCTTCCTAAAGAAATGTAAGTACTTGCTGTGAGCATGTTGCAGGAAGATCTAGAGGGAGTACTGCTGCCAGCACTCTGAGTGCTGCTGATAGGGTTCCAGGCCCTGGAAGCGAGGTATCCATACTATTCCACAGAGCTGTGGAGGGATTGTTCTAGCGCTGGTACTCAAGGGACAAGCTGGGCCTGGAGCCAAGGAGGGAGAGGTGAGGAGGGGCTGCTCTGTAGAGATGTTTCAGGCTTCAGTTTAAAACTGAAGTTTCCCTCTCCTCTCCAGCTGAGAAGTGGAAATTGGAGCTAGCTGAGAAGTATGCAGAGCTGAAGAGAAGTGGAAAGCTGGAGAACTTCCTGAACAAGAAGAGGAAGAGAAATGCCATCAAAGACAAACGCCGTCTGCCCTTACAGAAGAACTGAATGTTGGACAGACATGCTGTTGTCTGGGACTGGGACTCATTCTGCTTCGGCCAGGCCTGGAAGACGGCCATCTCCCTTCCCAGTATCTGCCTTCCACTGTACAATGATGCTGTAGGGTAGCATAGCAGAGGCTGAACTGAAGGAAATAGTGAGGTTTTTGTAGCTGAAATATCCTCTTTGTTTGTGGTTTAGACCATGACTGGGTGGTGACAAGTGTGTTGTGCAGATGGTTATGGTGTTGACAGCTGTATTTATCTTTGCACCTCCTAATTTTTAACTCTAGTGAGGAAAACTCAAGTCCTGCCTTGCATTGCTGGCTCTACTCTAGGTTTTCTCAGACTCCCACTGAGGTGGGAAAAGACCTGGTACACTGCCTGCTCAGTGCAGGGCTAGCACTGACTTCAGACCAGGTTGCCCAGGCCTGCTTTGGTGGGGTCTGGTAGTGTCCAAGGACAGATGCTACCACCTCTCTTGGCCTCTACTCTACTGCTTCAGGTTCTCAAGATGAAACTTTGTTCCCTCATCCAGAAAATTTGCCTGGTTTGCTGAAATCATTGTCTTGTTCTCAGGTGCCTGGCTCTATCTTTTCAGTGGCCTTGTCACAGGTCTGGGGTGTGGATCAGTGGGAAAAGGGTGCTGTAAGGTCTCCCCAAAGCATTCTCTTCCAAAGGGTAAATAAACCTTGCTCCCTTAGCCTTTCCTTGAAGTGCTCCAGCCTCTAACAACTTCACATACTCAACTGGAGTCAGCCCAAACAATCAGCATCTATATTCTGGGCACCCAGCCTGGATGCAGTGGTACCTCGATGTAGTCTTACAAGGGCTGAGTAAAGGGGAGATCACTCTGCTCCAGAGGGGCTGCACCTGGTGATGTCCTTCCTCATGGATAGAGCATGCTGCTGACTGCTCAGGTGCTGCTTCTGAGGATCTCTCCATCAGACCTGCTTCTCTCCTTGACTTCTCCAAGGTTACCTCCACAGAGCTATTAGTGCTCCTAGGAAACTGATTCTGTATGAAATAAAATACCTCAGTTTCCCTTTATTCCCAGTGTTGGTGCTGTTAGAGTTAAAAGTGTTTGAACTTAGCAGGGCTTAACGCTTCTCTCCAATATTATGTTTGCACACCAGCTCTTGTTTCTGCTTGCTCTGGTTGCCCCTGTCTCCTGTGGCTGTGCTAACAAGTAGGTGACTCGTATGATCCCTGTCTGACAGGTCAGAGTGTGCTGGAAGAGTGCCTCAGCCCTGCAGGGCAGTGCTGCCTGGGCACAGCTATGTGGGGCCTGGGGACAGGCCTTGCTGTGAGCAGCTCAGCCAACCTCAGGGTGTTGCTGAAGCACCTACCTCTACTGCAGTTCCTGTGGGTGATGTGTTCTGCTCTGGTGACAGGTTTTAGTGTAACTGGGGAAAGGCAGTAGAAATGGGATGTGCTGGCTTGGCTAAAGATGTGCTGCCGGTTTGTGTGCATTCCTGAGTCCATGTCCCCATCTGCTGCTGCTGGTCGATCCTGTCCAGCAGGTGGAAAACCTAGTGCACCCCCCAAAGTGGTCCTGCTTTCCCCTCCTGCCCCTCTGGAGCCAACAGGCTGCTTCGGGCTGAGGCCTGTGTGCCTGCCTGTAAGGACATCCTCACTTCTGCTCAGCACATTAGTGGGAAGGAGAGAGCCAGCTGGGCTGTGTACCTGCCAGCTCGGGCCCAGCACCCTGCAGCAAGGGAAGCCCTGGGACATCGCCCAGCTCACGCAGTGCTGTGGTGCCACTGGGTATTTGGGCAGGCGGCAGCATGGCAGCACCAGCTCCAAAGGAAAAAGATGCTTTCCGCATCTCCAGACAGCTTCCTACTGCGAGGGAGATGCTCTTTCCTCAAGCAGTGGTGTTATTTTCCTTGTTTCTAAGGCAATTTGGGCAGCATGTCCCTGCCAGACCTGCACTGGTGTTCCTCTGTGTGGAATGCGGGGACTTGCTATGGGTGTCCCTGGGCATGACTGGTGCCAGTTGATGTAAGTGCAGCTGGTTGCACAGGCAGTGGTGACAAAACTTCCACACGTACCCAGCCAGTGACACGCTCGGAGCCCACCAGATTCTCACAAGGATCTGTCTCTCTTCTCCCAACTGCAGGCCGGGAGGACTGGCTTCAGACCCAGGTGCTTGGGATACTCTTCCCCAGGCCTGGGCAGTCACTTAGTGAACCTCTCCACCCCAGACATGCTCTGCAGCTGGGCATCCAGGCATACAAGGGACAGGTGCCCACAGGTGTGTGGGGATCTGCCTGCTGGTGGGGACACAGACATGAGAAGGCTGCAGGGCTCAGGTCTTTTATTGCAAAGAGGGAAATACAAAAAAGGACAGTCACCCCCTCTGAGCCCCCCCCAGGCCTGCTGCTGGCTGAGAGGGGTGACAGGCAAGGGGAGGCCTAGGCCTTGCTTCCCTGTGTGAGGACCTTGGCTGAGGCAGCGGGGAGCAGGCTGCTGCCAAGGGCCATGCTGGGGCCAGAGCCAACCATAACAGCCAAGCAGGTGCCCCACAGTGTCCCCATACAGTGCCCTGGCTGGTTAGAGGGCAGTGCTGTATGGGGAGCACTGAGGGGAGCATGGCACAGGGCTGCTTGGTCCCTGCCAGACACAATACATGGCAGGCAACCCTGGCCTCCTCTGTCCGTTTCTCTTGGTGGAATGCTGAGGTCCCAAACTGCTCTGCAGCCTTACAGACGCTGCTATGGGTGGCCCTTGCCATGCAACCCTCAGGGACCTGAGCAATTTGGCCCAGGGAAGGAGGGAGCAGGGTCGTTGCCCTCTGTCCAGGCAGGGAGCTCAGCGGCCCACCTCAGGTTTGTAGGTGACGGCCAGGCATGGTGGTGCCTAGGCTGTAGCTCCTGCTGGCTTGTCACGTGTTGTCCCGGGCCAGCTCCTCAGGGCAGGCAGGCTGGTCCCGGGACTTTCGTGGCCCTGTAGATGGCTGGGCTGGGGCACTCTGCTGCTGGTCCGTCCCCAGAGGGGTGTGGTGCTGGTGCCGCTGGTACTGCACAAACATACAGACCTTCATCCCAATGGCCAGCATGTTCTTGCCCATGAAGATGCTGGAGACCCGAGCATCCCTGAAGAAAACCATGTTGCTGCCTCGGATGAAGATGGTGGTGATGTTGACAGTGAGCATGCTCAGCATGGGGTACAGCATCATCCGGTGCGGCATGATGCCAATGCCCTGCATGCTGATCTCACACAGGGACACGCAAGGGAGGACCAGGAGCAGGATATAGCAGTAGAAGAACATGATGCCCTCAGCCCAGAGTGGCAGGCGCCCCTTTTTGCTCCCACAGGTTGGCCTGGATGTCCAGCACATCCAGCATGTCCACAATGACCCAGAAGAGGCGGTTGCGGAGATCTTCCTTCTTCTTGAATGTTCTGACATACTCCATGTGCTCTGTGGCCACCAACAACACGTAGAGGGCTGGGATGCAGATGGAGAGCAGCAAGGTCAGGGCTTTGCGGGCTATGAGATCCAAGCTTTTACGGTCAGCTTTATAATTCTGGTACACAAAGTAGACTTTAATCTCCAGAACGAAGACATACAGGAACCAGAGGATCATGGCATAGCCCCGCTTAGCTGTCTTTACCTCTGCCCCGACCCAGATGGCCACATAGCGGAGAACTAGCAGGAAGCAGATGTCACCCACTGCCACCATGACACACATGCCCAGCTTCCTGGAGCCCTGGCTTTGCTCCACCAGGTAGGCATCCATGAGGACAAGGCTGGTCATGATGAGCACAGTGGAGAGGCACACGTGAGGTTTGCTGACAGGTGGTGGAGGAACCATCCTGCACAGAGGAACAGGCAGAGTTGTCAGGCTGAGATTCCCCTTGGGCTCCCTTCTGCTGCCCTCTCCCCAACAGCTGTGAATGGCTCAAAGAAGGGGTGGAGGAGAGTTCATAGATTTCTCCCCATCCTGTGTGCCTGGTTTGTTCCAAACCTGCAGCCTTCTAGCCAAAGTGCTTCAGAGACTCCTGATCAGCCCAGCTCCTAGGCTGCACATTGTGGGGCAAGCTGGGCGCTTGGGACACTTCAAGCACTTGGGATGCTACTGCCTCTTCTGGTAGCTGTTCACACTGTCTAGTCTCTACCACCATGAAGGGTTATGTGCCTTATTTTTCATGGGATTTCCCAGCCAGTGGCACTGGTTATATTCTCCCCACCAAGGTATATATGACCATATCTATGATTTTAACCCAAGCAGGTCCTTAACTGCTGTGATCCAGGACTGCTCTTTTCAGTCTTGTTTATTTTCACGCACAGCACAAGGCGAAGAATTTTTAGCCTGGCTGTCATGTGCGGTGGGAGGGAAGAAATCGGCCAAATATTCTGTTTACTCAGGTTCTTACTGCCCAAGAGCCTTGCCTACAGCTGTTAGCCCACGCCCACTCTAACCTGAAAGCAAAGGAAAGCAGCATCAACCCACAGCTCCAGGGCACAAGCAGCTCTGCAACAGGCCCTGAGTTTTGGCAGGATGCTCAGCTTTCTTGGGCTGGGGCAGAGCAAGCACAGTCCCCAAAAGCACCCTGACTGCCTTGCTTTGCACCAGGGCTGTCAGACTCCCTCGGCCTGACCAAGCACAGCTGCAGGCAGCTGCCATCAGAGGCGGAGGGAAGATGGAGCTGGGGCCTCACCAGGAACAGCTCGGCAGCTGCTCTGGAGGGGAGCCAGCCCCCCGGATGAAATGGAGGATGAAGCTGGGCTGATGACTGTGTGCCACAGTGCTGCACGATGTCTGCCCGTGTAGACCCTAACTCAGCCACACCTGGGCTGTGCAGGGGCCCCGAGGCACCATCCTGGTCATCCAGTGGGCAGGTGGGCTTGACCATAGAGCAAGTACTTGGGAGCGGGATGGAGACTGCACAGTTAATGGTCACTCCTGCACATGGATGCTCCTGGTGCTGAAACCGATGGCACAGGGCCCTGGGCACATGCTACCTGAAGTCCTATTTTTTTTCAGCTGAGGGAGCAAGTGTACGGCACAGCTGTGCATCCCTGGGCCCAGCAGCATCCTGGCACGGTGTGGGAGGCAGCAAAGCCTGAACCTGCCAGACACAGGTGCCTCTTGAAGAGAGAGATCAGAGGCTGGTGGGAATGGGGGAGCCCACGGACGTGGCACATTCGGAGCAT
>NW_008690644.1:0-319 GCF_000695815.1 Acanthisitta chloris | reverse complement strand
AAGAGAAGTGTGTGTCCCCAGTCTTGGTTGAGACAAGAGCAAGAAGTAAATACCCTTGCAGGACTAGGTGTCACTTCACTTCATCAGACTGATTTTTGCTTCATTCCTTCCCACGGCTGTAATAAAACTGGAGTTTTGCAGGCATCAGGCTATCTGTGAGTCACAGGTTGCTGCACTTGAAAGAACTGGACCAGAAGAATGCTAGTGAAGAAGGTGGACACGCTGACAGAGAGGAAGTAGTGAAGAGCACTTGCAATAGCAGAGCTGTGACATGAAGAGCCTGAAAGAGGTTTCAGAGAAGGTTAGAAAGTAAGGCAGG
>NW_008690643.1:0-2101 GCF_000695815.1 Acanthisitta chloris | reverse complement strand
GTCCCAGCTATGTCTCCTCCCAATCTCTCATGCATCGCCAACTTCCTTGCCAGCGTGGCAGTACGGAAAGCAGCAAAGGCCTTGGCTCTGTGTGAGCTCTGCTCAGCAACAACAAAAACATCTCTGCATTATCAACTCTGTACTCCGCACCAAACCCAAACATAGCCCCATACTAGCCTCTATGAAGAAAGTTAACTCTACTTCAGCTCAAACCAGCACATGTGGCCTGTGGGAAGGGCGCACATTGGAGAAGTTCATGGAGGGCTGTGTCTCGTGGCAGGGACCCCACGCTGGAGCAGAGGAAGAACTCATCTCCCTCAGAGCACTAGCAGAAACAATGTGTGATGAACTGACTGTAGCCCCCACTCCTGATCTCCCTGCACCACTGGTGGGGAGGAGTAGAGTTGGGAAGAAGAGAGGGGTGAGGGAACATATTTTTAAGGTCTGTATTTATTCTCATTATCCTGTTCTGAACTTTTTGGTAATAAAATCACTTAATTTCCCCATGGGGAGTCTGTTTTGCCTGTGATGGTATTCAGTGAGTGATGTCTTCCCATCCTTATTTCAACTCATTAAGCTTTTTTTATATTTTCTCTCCCCTGAATATCTGTGGAGTGAGAGAGCAGCTTTGGTGGATGCCTGGCACCCAAACAGGGTAAACCCACTACGCCTGTTGAGGTCCCTCTGAATGGCAGCACAGGCCTCTGAGGTATCAGCAACTCTTCCCAGTTTTGTATCATCGGTGAACTTGCTGAGGAGGCACTCTGCCTCCTTCTTCCAAGTCACTGATGTACGAGTTAAGCAATACTGGGCCCAGTGTAGAACCCTGGGGGACACCATTAGTTACAGGGCTCCAACTAGACTCTGTGCCACTGATCATGACCCTCTGGGATCTGCCATTCAGCCAATTCTCAATCCACCTCACTTTCCACTCATCCAACACCAATTCCTGAGTTTGACTATGAGGATGTTGTGAGAGACAGTGTTGAAAGGCGTGTGGAAGTCAAGGCAGACAATATCCACTATTCTTTCATCCATCCAGGTAGTTGTTTCACCATAGAATTCAATTAGGTTGGTCAAAGATGACTTACTTTTAGTGAACTCATGTCTACTACTCCTGATCACCTTCTTGTAGATAGATATAGATAGAAATTGAAATAGAAGTAGATATAGATACAGTTATAGCTGTAGATTAGACAAGACAAAACCAGACTAGACTAGACTAGACTAGTGTAGACTAGACTAGGCTAGAATAGAATAGAATATTTCAGCTGGAATGAACCTATCCACAATCATCCAGTCCAAACGCCTGACCAATTCCAGGCTGACCAAAATCCAATGCATGTTATTACATGTACATTTTCCAAAACACCTCATAAGCACTGACAGGCTTGGAGCATCAATCACCACCTCTTCTAGTGTTTGCTGATCTTGTTGTTTCATAATATCATTTATGAACCTCCCCTTCCATAGCTTTGACTATTTCCCACACATCCTGTCATTGGATCCCACGGAGCAAAGTTCAGTATCTTCCTCTCTGTGTACCCTCCCCAGGAAGCTGTAGAGAGCAATGAGGTCACCCCTCATCCTCCTTTTCTCCAACATAGACAAGCCTAAAGACCTTATCTGCTCCTCAAAAAATAAGAATTTTCTACAGTTGGCAACTGCATGATTTTATATCAAAATACTAAGAAGTTCAGCAAATTGCAAATTAATTTTGAAAAGGTAACACCAAGTGAATGTTAAATTTCATAAATTCCAGTCCTATAATCATGACAATGTGAATCTCCAAAGCCTGTAGCTGGAATTGATAGAATTACCTTTGATTGATTCACTTCTTTCAGGATTCATTTGGTTTTTTTATCTTCCTCAGAATTTTGTGTTCTTATTCTTCACTACCATAAGTGCTAGCTCTCCCTCATACTGATCATTTTAGGAAGTTTTGGAAAGCCTTGAAATACAATGTTACGGATTCTTCCCAACTGTATTGAGAAGTCTGATACTAGGAGTTTTACCTTTTTTGTTTTAATTATAAGGGTATTGATCACTCACTAATGTGTATTAATCTGAATATTTCTATTATTAAATGGCAATATAATAT
>NW_008690642.1:0-663 GCF_000695815.1 Acanthisitta chloris | reverse complement strand
TTTTGGGGGTGCCCCCAGGGACCCCACCTCCCCGTGCCATTGCAGAGATGCCAAGCTCAGGGCGCTGGGCACTGCGGGACGGGGCACTGGTGCTGTCCCTGGGGGGATGTGGGTATCCCTATGGGTATGTGGGTACCCCTATGGGTTTGGGGGTGCTCCCAGGGGTTTGTGGGTGCCCCCGGGGGTTTGGGGGTGCCCCCAGGGATCCCACCTCCCTGTGTCATTGCAGAGATGCCAAGCTCAGGGCGCTGGGCACTGCGGGACGGGGCACTGGTGCTGTCCCTGGGGGGATGTGGGTATCCCTATGGGTATGTGGGTACCCCTATGGGTTTGGGGGTGCTCCCAGGGGTTTGTGGGTGCCCCCGGGGGTTTGGGGGTGCCCCCAGGGATCCCACCTCCCTGTGTCATTGCAGAGATGCCAAGCTCAGGGCGCTGGGCACTGCGGGACGGGGCACTGGTGCTGTCTCGCCTGGAGCCCAACGATACTCTGGTGGCTCAGTGTGAGGCCCAGAACACCCACGGGACCCTCCTGGCCAACGCCTTCGTCTACGTCGTGGGTGAGTCAGGGGGGGCACCCCCAGGCTGTGGGGACCCCCGTGGCAACTACAGCCTCTCCTTGTGGCTACTGGTTCACCATGGCAACCACAACCTTCTCCTGGCAAC
>NW_008690641.1:10927-21399 GCF_000695815.1 Acanthisitta chloris | reverse complement strand
CTCTCAGATTTCAGGGGGGGCTATTTGTTCCTATGTTCCTATCTCTGTCTATCAGCTTTAGAGCCCAGTTGTCCTGAGGACAACCTGTCCTACTATTAAAAAGTGAGGCAAAGAAGGTGTTAAGTACCTCAGCCTTTTCCTCATCTTTGGTCACTCTGTTCCCTACCATGTCCAACAAGGAATGAAGGTTTTCCCTGCCCTTCATTTTGCTATTAATGTATTTATAGAAACACTTTTTGCTGTCCCTGACAGAAGTGGCCAGATCTAGTTCAAAAAGATGTGATTGGCTAGAGAAGAATGAACAGGGGATTCCAAAACAAAGGGAACATAGCAGTGTATATGCATGTATTAGACTACCATGAGAGTGAAGAAGTAAAGATCTGGTGCAACTCATGTTAAATTTGCAGTGTGAACATACCCAGAAAGCCAAGTCTTTGTCCAAGTTTTCCTATTGTCTATCCTTACATGAAAACACTGCATGAATCCTATATAGTGCAGTTTTCTTGTTTGTGTTCTAGATTTCTCTGTTAAGAAGCTATTCAGAGGACAGGGAGGTGTTTAAGATTCAGCCCAGCAAAGATCAGCATCTGGGTTTGAGTGTAGTTCTGAGGGAGTATGGAACAACAATCATATTGAGACAACTCTGTAATTCAGTGGAAGCACTGTCTCAATCTTCACATCTGTATATGTTTTCTTTTGGGAGAGTGGCTTTTAAAAGCATTATTAAAGTGAAGAGTGAATTCAAATTACCCATTCAGCCAAGCTTGATAGATTATTCGTGTAGTGCTACAGCATCCTACAGAAGATCAGCATGTTACTTTATCTCAGAAGGATTTTCAGATGTACTCTAGTGTCTTAAATACTGATTAAGGCATAGCACTTCAAACTTAGTACTCTTATTGTTGAAGAACTGCAAGTTCTTGCTAGCAAACTTTATGTTGAGAGTGGATTTACATAGTAGGACTCAGAAACGAGCTGCTTCTTGCTAATTTTATAGGGTTTTTTAAGCCATGCTTTGAAGTTCTATAGTTATGATCATTCAAAATGTTTCTAAGCTGCCGAAGGATCCAAATTTAGCAAAAGAATTCAAATAAAAAGTGAATAAATAGTCCTGCATACAGTACCTAGTTTGTTTTATTAATCGAGTGACAAAAATTTGGCATTAAAAATACTAAAATATTAGAAATTGGCTATTGTCAATCCTGATGTTCCCAGGCAGGAATATTTCGTTGGTTATGAATTGTAAAAGGTTAAAATTCTATTCTTTCATTATTTCCTGTCATAAGCAGCTTTTTCAGTTCTATGATGAGTTGGGGAGGGTTGAATTTTCTCCCAGAATTGCATTTTAGTTCTGTATGAGGTCATGTAATAGTTTTTCTATGTATTTGATTTCAGCATTTGTTTAGAATCATAGAATCATAGAATTTTAGGGGTTGGAATGGGCCTTACAGATCATCTAGTCCCAGCCCCCCTCCATGGTCAGGGACACCTCCTCACTAGACCAGTTTGCTCACAGCCTCATCCAGCCTGGCTTGGAACACAGTCAGGGTTGGGGCACCCTCTGCTTCCCTGGGCAACCTGTGCCAGTCAGTGTCTCACCACCCTCAGAGGTGATATTTTTTCTAATATCTAACCTAAACCTTCCCTCTTTCAGTTTGTATCCATTACCCATTATCCAATCATTGCACTTCCTAATAAGGACTCCCTCTCAGTCTCCTCTGTAGCCTCTTCAGATATTGAAAAGTTGCTATGAGGTTTAGGTGTGAATATATAAAATACCCTGGTGTTGTATGTCCATGAAAGTGTAGGTAATTCTGGTTTGGTGTGGTTTGGTTAGTTTGTTTAATTGTGCCAAAAAAAGAGGTTGTAAACTTAGATGAAATGCTTTCAATTCTATCTTTTTTTTTTTTAAAATGTGGTTATCTGAATTATTTGATTTAGTAAACTTTTGTTACACTTAAAACTTCACATCATTATCTGGTTTTCTTCTTCCTTCCTTTTTGCAGTTAATTAGGTACTTGTGCCGTGTCAGGTTGCAAAAAAAAAAAAAAGAAATAACACTGGTAAGAGGTCTGGAAAGTTTTTGGTGGTATGCATGGACTCATTTTGCTATGGGTAGTCTTCATTGAATTAGCACATATTTTATTCAGGCTGCTCTTGATGTTAAAAGCAGATCATATTCCATCTTTTTGCTGCAATTGGTTGTGATGTCTCAAGAACAAGAAGTATCAGTGGCTTTTTCCTAATGGGGGTTTGCAAACAGAAAGATCAAGTAAAGAAGCACGAGGCTCTATTTGCTGGCTCTGATGGAGGGATAATTACTGCTTCCGAATCACTCGATGCCAGTACACTGACAGACTATATATAGAGTCCAGTCAGAATAGTAGTTATGCCTTTGCCAGCATAAGATACTCCAGGGAGAGATACTGAGGTCCTTGGGAACGCTTGAGAATGCTACTCCAGTTTTTGTCAGTGAAATATGCCTCTGGTTATTAATCTGACAGGACTGCAGGGGGGCAAGTGTTAGCCAGGTGCAGAAGCAGAGGCCCAGGGACACATGACATAGGACTGAATATTGTCTAGCTAGTCTAAAGAGTGGTTTTAAGTTAATATTTAGCACAGTAGTATAGAGATCATATAGGATGCACTAGATTTTTTTTCTAATTACAGCAACAAGTTGCTATTTGTTAAAGCTCTAATTGTGACTGTTAAACCCCTGAGCTCTTGCAGGGGCCTGTGTTGCCTGTCCAGTTTTTTGGCTAGTTGAACTGGCTAGATTTCTACCTTTTTGTGGCATTCAGCAAACATCATCGACACCTGTGGGCCCACTTTTGAAAGTGCTTTGTGCATTCGCATCACATCTGACTCCCTTGTAGCAGGGATGAGTTTTCCGGAGTCACCATCTTGAAACCGTATCAAACTATCTTTGATTGCTCAGGAAAGGATGTTGTGGCTTAAGTCTTAGAGCTTGTGAAACCAGTGCCTTTCTGTGCTGAAATTAGTGGGATGCTTCAGTAATAATCTCATCAGTTCAGCAGAAGAACTGCTATTCCTTTGCCTTTCTGTGTTTACTGTTGTGAACTCAAATCTATTCCTCAGTACAATGTCATCTCTAGATGAAAATATAGAGAGGCATGGAAAATGAAAAGCTTTCTGGTGTGCGAAAAATTGGATCACCTACTGTTTGACAGTGATAGACTTGTTTTTTTGGCAACTGCTTATATATTTTTGTCTCTCCAGCTATGCCACAATCATTTCAACATTTCAGTCTTCTAAAATATTGCTGCCCCCGTTTGAATGAGTAGCGAGTCTGAATTGCAAATCTGTTCATATTTTGTAAAAGTCTTTGACTGAATACTTACAAGAATGAGTTCAATGTCTTCATTTTACCTGATTTAGTTTGTTCATCAATAACATACAGATTTTATGTATTTTATGTAGTGTTTTACTTTTCAAGGTACTCATGTAAATGACATTGCAGTTGAAAGAAAATTTTGATTTTTAGCATACAAGATCAAAACATGTTTTGATTTGCATTCAATATTATGCTTGGAGTGGCAAAATAGTATTTCTTCTGATTATAGTAATATAGTTAATATATAATTACATATTACATTACTACATATTGTATTTACTTGTATTTGAATTCAAGATAAATGCTTAGAGTGAACTCTCCAGGAGATATGAAGTTATATAATTACTTTAGTCCTACCTTAGCTTAAAATATTTAAATAGGCACTTTTCATAACTAGTAGCGCAAACATCTATGACATGCTAGAGCCTATCATGTCAGTTACCCTCAGAAAACAGTTGTGTGTATCTAGGCATTTTAATTTTAATCCTAAAATATGAAAAGAAAATAGTCCAAAGCTTGCAGAAACCACACTGCTGTAACAGAGGGAAAAGGAAAAACAGTTGTTTGCAACAGAAAGTTTTAACATTCTACTTTTTTTGCCTAAGGTCTCTTTCCACTGCAACTTACTGTAACTCACATTCAAAGTCATTATTTCCTAATTGGATAGTTAAATAGCATGTTGATGACACTTTCTGAAAGATTGCTGGTTTTTTGGTTATTACTAATTTCTTGCAATTAAAACAATTCATATTTGTAGAATGGAATATAAGATTTTATGTAACAATGCTGCAAAAAAATGCTACTAAACCTCAAGGTGCTAGATGGTAACAATTTCACTGAAAACATGGGAAAAACGTATTGTTTATCATAAAGAGGTGATATACTGATATGTTTGCATTCTGATCTTACCAAATGTAGTGCTTGTAGTCATTTCTGTTCTCTGTGTGACTGTCTTGTTCCTGTGTCCCCATTGCTGACAATGTGCCTGCTCACCTATGCTTCCTCATGCAGAATAAGTGGGAACTATTGCATTTTACAAGTTTGTTTCTGTATGTAGGTAGGTAATTTAAGAAAGCAGGAAAGAAGATAGGTAGATTGGGCTGGGAAAGGATTGTTTCCTGCCTCCTGAGTGGCTTGATTTCTATCTTCCCCCCAAACTTGAAAGGTTGCTGCAGCTGATATTGTGGGCTGGACTCATACTTCCTTCAGTGCTAAAACCTCAGCCCTTGGTGTGACTTACAATGGTAATTGCTCAGTGAAATCAACACCTCGGGCAGGAGGAGTTGCCCCTTTGTCTGTTTTGGTGGAGGTAGCTGTGGTCCTCCTCATTCCACTGTAGTATTTTGCCTGGTCAGCTTTGTTGGACTATCTGGAGTTGAGTATGATAAATTGCCATCTGCTGCTGGGAAGCTGATAGCTGTTGATGTCTTCAGTTTCTCTTACTGTTGCCCATGGTAGCTTTGCCATTTGTACTGATCTGTATTATACAAAATTGCTTTGATGAATAGTGAATATGATGTAGACGTTTTGTGACCCTTCTAGAGTAAATAAATGGCTGCTACCATGCTAACCTCAAAGGAAGATAATCCTGAATTCAAGCTGATTCCTCACAAAAAGAAAAATGTTTATACACAAAAACTTCATTACATACCTGTATTCAGTATATAATTAGGGTATAAACTTTTCACTAAGTATCTGCCTGAAGGTAATTTTTTTCTCTTATGCCTTAAGACTATTGTTTTTCAGCTTTGTACTTGTCTTCATGATTTCTGCCGCCATTACTCTCTTTACGATACTACTTCTTTCTCATTTTAAGGGTCTTCACTGCTTGAACTCCTTTGAATTTCAATTCTATCCATGGGATTTCAAGTGCAGAAGTTGTGAAACCCCTTAGCTATAGCGTCTGAATTTCTCTGATGTCATGCTGTCTTACTCAATGACAAAGTAATCCCGAACTGGGCTTCTTTACTTTCCCTGTACGGATTAGACCATGATCCCCTGCCAAGAGTAATTTTGAGAGAAAAAAAAATTCTGGAGTTCAAAGAGACTTTAAAAGACTTTTTGTGCTTGTACATCAAATACCTGCAGTTGTGACATCATTTGTGGTATGACTCAAAGACTGGTATTCACTTCTTGGATTGTACTTTTTATTGCTGTTGTTACATGCTGTTTGGATGGATCTAGGACAGGCATGTGTTTAATGAACAGCATGCATCTTGTCCTATTCCAAGAAATGTTCAGCCAATCCTTCATTATGATTGCTGAAATATGACACCTAAGAATTACTCCTGTAAATAGTTGTTTCTTTGGCTTTATTCTGCTATTAAAAATGACATATGATGGCAATTCCATACTATATTCTAATACTGCCAGCTGTACTGTAACACATATTTTAATCCCCCTGTTGTTATGATGATGGATTTTGCACTTCTTTCTTCAATGGTGCTATTTGATGACATGTCAAAGTAAACTGACATCTAATCTGCATCATCCACTTGGCTCTTTATGCAGTCCAATCATATGCAGTTCGCATGCAGTGAGGTTTTTCAGTAGAGTCAGAAGGTACATGTTGGTAAAGTTCTTTGCCATAGGCAAAAATCATTATGACACGTTGTTTGTACACACCGAGCATTACTGGCCTTGAAATCTTGCTGTGCAGTGTTTTGTGTTCATGCTGTTTCTTGAGCTCTCAGTTTTTGAGAAATGCTGTTTAAATACACGTAAATTCTACAACTATTTTTTCTGGGTCATGATTGAGTCTGCTGAATGACTGCTGCATTGAGTTAGAAGAAAATAGTTTGGTTTGATTGTTTCCATTTTTGCACATTTCTCACCTGTAGGTTATTTTCTCCCAGCCTCGGGAATTTGAACTTTTTCTGTGTATAGTGCCACCAGGCCTTTAAAATTTACAGCAAAACTTCTCCTTATATATTTTGATACATTTCCTTTTCTTCTGTACATTTCGTCTTGCGAAAACTTGTGATTTCACAGTTCATTTAGAAGATGTAGGAAGGCTCATAAAAATAGTCAGAAATCACTGTGCAATTCTCTAAGCTCCAGTGCACCGCACAACTTGCAAGTCAGTGAGAAAACCATCAGTAATCACATGCTCCAACTGCGTCATCTTGTTAAAACTTTGGGCAACTCCAGGCATATTTGTGCTTCTCCGTCACTAGGTGGCTTCCCACACTGCGCAGTTCTGTGACTCTGTTAGCCCCAGAGGAAGATCACCAGAATTTAGCAACATCCCAAACTGTCAAGTTAAACTACATGAGGCAACGGTTCAGAGTGGGGAGAACCAAGCTTGATTTCGCTTTGTGGAACTGCGATATGTAGTTTCCTGCTGTTTCAGCTTATTCCTTCCTGATTATTTTGAAGACTGATTCAGAAGATGAGACAGATTTAACATACTGGAACATACTGGAACAGGTTAGCACACAGTGAGGCAACTTCCTGCCTGTCTTTTTGGCAGATGCTTACATCCAGAAGTGGGTTTGGATCACACAACAAGCTGCATCTTCTAGTCTGCTTGAACAAGAAAAGATGATTTTGAAGTTGTTTGCAGTTTCATATAGCCATAATTCTGACATCAGTATGCTCTCTGAGGTTGGAGATAAATTCCTCCTTGTTGAGCAGAGCATTCATTTGCGTCCCTTTTCTTCACACCCACATACATATTTCCTAAGGGAAATCTGGACAAAACCCTGAGAAACATTTTATTCATTTCTCAGATTTCAGTAAATACTGAAAAATAAGCTCCTATGTCATACTTATAATTGATATTGTGTTGCCTTTAGTCCTAGTTTTTCACATAAAAAAACCCCAAACTAGAAAAACAAGACAAGCACTAGAGAAGTCATTGTTTTGCAAAAATACTGTCTTGCTGAATGTTAGTGAGAAATGCCTGTGCTTTTGCATACTCATAATTCTGGGGGTTTTAATGTCCTGTTTTCAAGTGTAATACAACGAAAGTGTTTAAAGCTAAGTGCCCATGCCTTTACTGCTCAGCAGCAGAATAGGATAACTTTTAGTTACCTAGTAAGAATTAACAATGTATTTTACTAGTGTGACTTCTTAAATGTGACCACAAATGAAAGCAACTTGTCAAAGGGTCTGATTGAAGCATCTCTTGTGCCCTTTCAGGACAAGGTAGAATTCTTTTTTTGAGACCTGAAAGGGAACTGTGTTAAGGGAGGTGTGAAAATAAGAATCAGCTTTGGGAAACATGAATTTGTTCTTAGATTTAACCTATTGATAATTTTAATGGAAAAATAATTTTCCCTGAATAATATGGGTGGACTTCAAAATAACCTCTGTATTTTGCATTATCTATCATGCACACAAAGGCAGGTTTTTATGTTTTATGTGAATTCTTAAGATTTGAAAAATTGGAAGCATTTAAATTGTGATCCAGAGTATGCGACACAAGAGTGAAATCACTGAAGTAAAGGTACTTCAGAAAAGCCTCAAACAAATAATAATTGAAAAGTTGAATATTGAGATAGTGCTTGGCAGGTAATAGAGGTGGCACAAAATCCAACATAACCTGTTCCAAGATGATAAATATTTTTTCAAGTGTTTTGTATGCGATAGTATCTTTCTTTATGTGGTGTCTTTCTGTGGCAAGAAAAATTTCAAAACTTGATGCTTTTTCATTCTGACATTTATTCTGAAGTTCAAATTAGCTGTGTTTAGTCTGTTAGCTTACAAGGCCCTTATTTTTAAGATAATTTACACTATTTGTGTTATTCCTTTACCTGTTGATGTTGTTGAAAAGTCTCACAATTTATTTTTCTGCATTATTGTTCTTGACTGTCATTCTTGACATGTGATACAATGTCTAGAAAAAAATCAGATTCCTAATTGTAAAATCAAGTTACACTGAATTGAGTGATAGTTTTATTTGCACCTCAAATACTCTAAAAAAATTTCAAATGCTTAGAGCAGATTTCTGTGCTCCTCCTCCTTTTGCTTTTACTGCAAGGTGCATGTTAGAAGAGTTAGTGTTTTACCAAGCATAAATAAGTTTAAAAGAGACACTTAAAGGGTTCCTTTTCCCCAGTGGTGCAAGTTAGGCAATAAATGGTAAATTTTTGTGGACACACAACTTTTTCTCCAGCGGGGTGGCTTAATAAAAACATGCTGAAATATTTGCTTTAAATTTTCTTTTGGCTAGTTGATTTAGCTTTTTCCATTGCAACAAGATGAATTGTGTCTAATAAATCAAATGTGTTTTTTACTAAGTTTCTGCTAATACAAATGAGATGGAACTCTGGAGAATCTGGTCCTATCAGGATCAGCATATTTCTCTGCAAGAGTACTCAGTAGATCACGAAAAACGATGAGGTGTGTCTGTACTCCTGTGCTGAGCACTGTGCAGAAGTACTGCACTAAATTGGGAAAGGGGAAAGTCATGACAAACAAAAGGTAATTCCTGCATCTGTTAACTGGATATCAGTTAAAGGGTGGCATGGAGAACCATGTCTGCTTTGGGTTTTTGTCTAGAAGAGGGTTCCTTTTCAAGTGAAAGAATGGAAATACAGAAGTGAAGATTTGAGAAGTGCCTGGAGACAGTTCCACCCTGACTGATTCATAGTTGTATTTGAGGTTAAGTGAGCTGGTTTAATTCACTGGCAAGAGAAGGTCTTTCATATGTTCCTTCTATCTTTGCAGAGATCCCCAATTAGCTCCCTTATTCAAGTTGTCATCCTTGTTTATCTTAAGTCCAGACTCAATTGGGAGGAAGATATTAAGGTGCTAAAATAAGGCCTTAGATCCATATTTACACTATAACAAAAAATAGTTGTATAATTTTTTTCAGCTTGCTAGTATCTGTTATGTTCTGTCGAGGAGTGTGGAATGAGGTTGTACAAGTGTTCTGTATTCCCTTCTGCTCTGATCTATAGCAATAGCGTAAGATGCACAGAAGGCTTCAGCCAAATGAGCACCAACTACCGTGTCAGGAAAATTAAGATCAGGTGTTTCTCTCTATCCCTATGAAGCGTATTGGTAGATAAAACTCCCAAAAGTGAAGGTTGACATCAGTATGTCAAGTACTGTTCTTGAAGTGTTTTGTAAGTTTGATGGAGCTCTTGACTCATCATTACATAAGACATCTTTCCAAACACCTTTCCAAACATGGAAGGTCTATATGGACAGTTATAATCAACAGTGTAGCATTGACTCCTGCATGTCATTGTGTGAAGGAGGCAGGTGTTTAGACATCTGTTTAATCTGTTCTTTGTCCTTTGGCTTATTTCCATCCTGAGAGACTCACCTTGAAGTCCTGCATAGCAAAAATGCAAATCCAAATGAAATAGTCCTGGCAGTGTGAACCTGCATGGTGAAAGTGGAACTTTGTGATTCCTGTTAATGTTCTTTCTTGCAGACACAAATGCAAGTCTGAAAAGGGGTGCTTTCCTGTTTGCATATCAATGTCAAGGAGTCAGGAAATCAGGCTGACCTGTTGGTGGGACCAAATGAATGCTCTGCTCAACAAGGAGGAATTTATCTCCAACCTCAGTGTTACTTAAAACAGGCTTTATAGTCACAAATGGAGTTTAGTGTTTTTTTTTGAGGTAGAGAGAAATTTTCTGCTGTTGCCATATTTGGTTTTGACTTCAGGAAAAAGAATGATTGCTCTTGGAGGGGTGGTGGTAAGAAGTGAAAGTTCAAATGTTTAATTTTGTACCTATTTTGGTCATGATTAATTTCAATGATTTATTACTCTTCTCAGAATTACTGTTGGTTGCCCATTTTTAGGGAGATTCTCAGTCTCTTCATTAGGAGCAGCTGGGGACTTTAAGTCTTAACTCTGTATCTTGAATAGGCTGAATGAAAGTGGAGAAAGATGGCTAAAAGAATGTGCAGTGCTACTAGGAATATGGGTAACAGTTTTGCCCCTGAGACTTAGTATCACCACTGACATGATCATATATGTTTAGGTAAAACACAAAACTTCCTGCAAAGTTAGCCTAAAATATGAAAGTGTATTCCATGCATCTCATTACCTTTTGTTTAAAATGTACAAACCACATTTTTAAGGCTTTTTTCAAAAATTAAAGTGCTCAATTAGCATGAACCAGTAACGTGCCCTTGTGGCAAAGGCAGCCAACAC
>NW_008690641.1:8990-10902 GCF_000695815.1 Acanthisitta chloris | reverse complement strand
AGGGAGGTGATCCTTTTGCTCTGCTCAGCCCTGATGAGACACACCTGGACTACTAGGTCAGGGTCTGGGCTCTCTGGTACAAGAGAGGCATAGAGATACTGGAGGAAGTCCAGTGAAGGGCCGTGAAGGTGGTCTCAGTGTCTGTGGGGCATAAAGAGGACAGAGCCAGGCTCTTCTCGGTGGTGTCCAGGGACAGAACGAGAGGCAGTGGGCACAAATTGAAATACAAGAAATTTGATTTAAATGTGAGAAAAAAACTTTTTCTACAGTAGAGGTGATTGAATAGTGGCAGAGATTGCCCAGAGAGGGTGTGGAGTGTCCACCCTGGGTGATAATCAAAAGCCACCTGGACATGATACTGAGCAACCTGCTCTAGTTTCCTCTACTTTGAGCAGTAAGGGCTTGGATTAGATGAGCTCTAGAGGTCTCTTCCCACCTCAGCCACTCTGTGTTTCTGTGATATTTAAATAAATATAAACAGCAACAGAAAACCCCACAAGGATTTAGATACAAACACAGTGGATGTTAGTGGAGTTGCGTAATGCTGGTGGAGACCCTCACTCCAGAGGTGAATGTTGTGGTTTGACACTTTAGAAAGTAATACCCTAAAGTAAGGGTTCCCTGTCCCATGCAGAATGCATCCCCATTTCCTGACATAAAAGCATTTCCTGTGCAATCCTGTAGGCCTGATCAGCCTCAGGAAAGAGCAATTCTATTTCCAAATTCCTTGCCTGCTAGGCAGAGTGAAATATTCCCACTGGAAATATACACCCCAAGCTTCTGTCTTTGTAACGTAACATGTTGAATTTCATCAGCTTGATTTACAAGAAGAGTTCAATCCTTTCTAAAGCAAAAAATAATTTTTCTGTATTTGTCCTTCAAAACACATGGTTTTTATTTTTCCTAAAGTAACTATGTAGAATTTTGGTTTTAGGGTTTATTTCCAAGACATTGGATGAGATGTAGGAGTCCATGTGGACTTTGTGAAAAGAAGCTATTTAAGCAAAGGTCAAGTACAAAATTGTCACTCATCACATGCTTATCTAGCTTATTTTTAAACTAATACACAAGTGTCTAAGTATCACATGGTCTTTCTTGCATTGCAGACTGGTGCCAGACCTGGTGTCTTTTCTGTTTTTAAGAGATAAATGTCTAGTGGTTTTTGTTTTCAGTGACTATGTTTGTGAGTCATGCATGTCATATAATGTTGCTTTGCTTCTGAAGTTTAGTCATTCTGCAGAAGGTAGATGGAGTCTCGACATTTCAACTTGGTATTAGGCTGAAAACGACAGCTGGGGAATGTTTACTGAAGGATTTGTTTAGTCATTCACATTCCTCTTCCAGCACTTTGGTTTAGATCATTTGTTAAAGAGCTTCAAGAAGAGCTCCCTTTACTACTGGTATAGAGGTTTGTTTTTTTTCTGCCAACTATGGGATTTTTACTGATATTTTCAAAAATTTATTTTCCCTTTCTAAAACTATGCATCAGTTATTTTTCTAAATAGCAGTTGTATGCTGATTTAATGTAACTAATCAAATACATTTTGAAACTTTTGTCTTTTTCTTTAGGAATAATTCTTTAGTAAAATAAAATGTAATAAGTCTTGAGATCCTGTATTTAATTTGGCACTTAAATGAAGAATAGTCTAAATGAAAGTTTTAAGCACAGAGGGAGAATATTATTACAGCTTTTTATGTAAGTATCAACATCATTAGGAAAGTTCAGCTGTATAGCTGAGCACCGTTTAATGGAGTAACTTACAGTTCTGTAATTCACAATAATACTGTGATGTTTGTTCACCAGGCACACTATAAACATGTAAATAATCTTTGATTCCAGCTGAAGAGTTAGAAGTGATGTCTTTGCTAGGCTTAGCCATTTTGCTTGAACAGAAGGCATAAGCTAATGTTG
>NW_008690641.1:6708-8964 GCF_000695815.1 Acanthisitta chloris | reverse complement strand
TAGTAGGTTTGCAAGGGAGTCTTGCTGTGTCTGCAGCTGATCTTGGAACTGCTGCTTAGACATGTTAAAATCCTAATCTAGCAATTAGATTAGGAAGGAATCAGGCAGTGTACTCCAAGTTTAGAGATATGTGCATGTGAAAGCACCAAAGTATTATGGAAGTTATTCTAAGTGCTGTTTAGTTTCTATGCTTGTTTGTTATAGGTTCCTTTCTCATATAAATGTTTCACTCACACACCAGGGTACACAACCCTTGTGTCCCTACAGAAAGCCAAGAGAGTGTAGAGACTTTATAACCAACTACTATGTAACATACACATTTTTTGTGGTAGACAGCTGCTGATCTTACTGTGAGACCCTAATGGGAGTTTTCATCATTAAACTTAAACTAGGCCCTATTCCTGTACTGCCACTTTATTCTAGCAACTTGTGTACTTTTAAACTGCTGCTTCTTTGAGTGGGCGTGAGGAGATGTAGTGTTAAAGTCAAATATGGGAGTGAAGCCGTGTCTTTTAATGAAACAAAAATCAATAAAACAGAACAGAAAAGTAGAATCACAGAATTGCCATCTGGAACTCATAACTAACATGATTATTTTCAACCTTTAAATGATTTATTTATTAATTTAGTTTTTTATATTTATTTAGCTAAGTATTTCTTTTTTGGTAAGACCTGTTTACAGTTTGGGTTGATTTGAACATTTCTAAGGAATATGGAGAATCACAAATACACTCCACTCAGTTACTGTCTGTATGAGTCTCTATAAAGCTTTAAAGGCATATAGATTAGTGTTGTATAAAAGTGAAGGATGGCAGGAAGAAAGGTGCAGCTTTAAATGGCAGTTCACAACCCACGGACGTAGAAGAATAACTTTCTACATGCTTAGTGTATGGACACTATGCCCCTTTTCTGTATTCTTCTTTCCTGTGGAGGAACATGATGAAAGTGGAAACCTAATTTGCACAGAGCTGATTATATCTGTTGTAATCTCTAGAATCAGAGTGTTCAAATTTTGTAAAGTTTTTTTGTGAACTCTTGGCTGGCTGTAGCTCCAGTGGTGTGCTTGGGAATATTCTGTTCATGACTGGCTACTGACTGTCTGCTCAAAAATTCTGCCATGCTTGTTTCTCTGTTAATGTTAGCCTTCGAAGTGTCATGGTGTAGTTATGGACAACGTGTGAATATCATATTGGTTTCACACTCTGAATATATTCGTTTACAAATAGAACAAAAATTTTTAAATGCTGTTCGTGGTATCTTTCATTTGATGCTTTTGTCTGGTTCTTCTTATGCAGGCCAGATGTGGTCCTTCTCTGCATTGTTGTCTCATCTCCTAGCTTTTCTTACTCCAGTAAGCTTCCTGTGGTGTTGGAAACCTGCTCTGCTTCTCGTGTGTGTGTTGCTTATATATGTGTGTGCTGACACTCAGCTATGTAGACACACCCATAATCCTGGAGCAGAGAAAGTCTTTGGTCTCTAGAAAGGAATAGTGTTCCTCTTGGGATTCAGGACCTCAAAGTGATGAGATCAACTGTGGTGTAGCCTGTTCCAGTACCTGACCACTGTTATTGTAAAATATTTTCTTCGGTCTAATCGCACGTTCTTGTATTATGACTTGTGTCCATTGCTTCTAATCATGTGACCTTGAGCCTCCAAGAGCAGCCATGCTGTGCCTTCACTTTATGCTTCCATCAGCTTTTTGTAGTCAGCAATTAAATCTCCTCATCCTAATCACAAACAAGCCATTTCTCTTCATGAGGTTCATGTTAGCCCATTTCTTCAGGCTGTTGATGTCCCTCTGAATAGCAAACTTGCCCTCCAGCATGTACAGTGGTACCCTCAGCTCCACCTTGCGATTTGCTGCTGATGCATTGCATCCCTTCACCTATGTTATTAATAAAGTCAGGAAATTCTAGTGGCCCCGGCATCAGTCAGTCCCTGAGGAACATCCATACTAACCAGCCACCAGTTAGATTTTGCACTGCTCACTACAAGCCAGCAGTTCAGCCAATTTTTAACCCACCTTGTTCTCCACTTAGGCTATATCACAGCAATTTGACTTTAAGGATGTTGCAAAGGCCTGCCTAAAACCAAGGTATATGACGTTCCCAGTCCTACCCATCCCACAAGGTCAGTTACCTCTTTGTAGAAGGCAAGGTCAGTTCAGATCTCTCTCTTCAGACAGCTCAGCCTCTCAAGGAAAACATCGATTTAGCCTGTATTTATAAAAGCAAACAAACATCTTGTAGAATGATT